>NC_084901.1:3680357-3712752 GCF_949316345.1 Pungitius pungitius
GTTTTCATCCGCACCACAGATGAAAGCCAATAGGCCGATGTTATTTTCATGTGGACGCGAGGGGAGAAAAAAACGCTCACTTTCATGAGCATGCATCCATCCTCTCAGACGTCGGGACGGGCTCCGAATGCGCCGCGCTCAAGGGCCCCCTTAAGCTGAGAAACGACAACGCCGAGATATTTTGGAATTTGGAATTCGGAGTCACACGCAAAGAGGGGGGCAGCCATCAGGTAAAAAGGTTCCCTCAGGTTTTACGTTTGTTGCCCTCAGTCTTACCACTAATTAGAGCGGCAGGGTAGAAAAAAGAAGCAAAGCACTTAAATGGGCCAGAGAGGTTTTCTGTCTGAAGAGGACCTTTTTAAAGCAGAGCTTCCCATCTTTTTTGTCTAACAATATGGCCGTTAAAATGAAAAAAAACTCTTTTTGAGGTGCATCCTTTTTAGTTATGAGGAGTTTCACTGGGGATCTCCCCTCATAAATGCAACTTTATACAGTACATTATGAAAAAAAAGTCATGGTGGGGGGGGGGGGGGTATTCGCCATATCTCTCTTATTAGGCAATCTATAAAGTTCATAATCATATTTAAGTAAACGTAGTAAAACAGTACATGTTCCTTCATCTTTATTTATGCCGTATTTCATTCAACGTTTCCTGTTCACTGGTTTGTAAAATTAGAGATGCGTGAGATTATGTCCTTTTATCGTTCGATAATTAACTGTAATCTTGTGTGGAATTACAAAATAAAGGGCCACTGCATTGATTCATGATGCAGATAAGATGTGTAAGTGATTATATACAAGCTACGTTCAGTGAAAATGTCCGACCAGAATGACTTATTTAGATGTTTCTCAATTTTGAGTCACGAGCAGAAGCCGGTGTTTCGCTTCCTAAATCGCTGCCTCCGTGAATTATTTTTAAGGACAAATGTGTCTGGTGGCATAATGGGGCTTCCTTGTAAGAGCCGGAGAGGTTTTACATACATTAGAATAGGAACGCCTGGCGGCTTAGACGTCTTGTGGTCGTGGAAGCGATGAATTGGGGGGGGGGGGGGGGGGATTTATTTTATGAGAAGCATGTTGCATACAGAAGACTGCATATTTCCAGTGATGTTTTCCATCTATATGACGAATGGTGATGTGCTCTAGAAGTTGATTCTGCATTAAAGGTTTCTTCATGAAGGGCCTCGACCAAAGGACCTGGTGGTTCAGTTTGCCTCCATTTTCTTATGTATCGTGTGATGGGAAACTCCCTCAGGAGCTCCACAAAGGCCCTCCTGACAATTCTGTCTGATGAGCCTCGACTGACGACATTAAAGCCAGACCTCTTTCCTTCAGTGTCGTCACTCAGCAGTTCTCCTTCCGTTCTTTTGCCCAAAGGAAAAAAAGCATCCAGGTTGCTTTTGAGACGGCTTCATAAAAAAAAAAACAAAGGCCGTGCTGCCTCCTTGAAAATGTAAACACAAGAGTTCTTACAATGCCTCCTTTCTTCACTTCTTCTTGAGTCCTCCATGACAAATATCAGCAGACGTTGAGATCTTTGTAGAGCGACGTGAATAATTAGCAACACACTGGATTAGAAAGGCAGCGACTGGGGGTGTAACAGAAGGCAGGCAGGAAGAGGTGGACAACGGGGGGGGGGGGGGGGGGGGTGCTAGGAACAGCAAGGAGAGGCAGACACCACCTCATCACCTTCTACCCGCAGTGACCGTGGGTTTTGATGAATGAAACGGCGTGGGAATGACAAGGGGAGCTCGATGAGAGGGATAAAAAAAAGCTGTGAATAAAGAACCAGTCCAAAGTCAGCGCTTCAAACTCAGTCCTATTCCCACACACGAAATAAAACAAGATCACGGACACTATTTTCTTGTGTTTTGTCTCATCTTAACCATTAAATAATGTGACTTTACGGACAAAGCAATGCATCAGCAGCTTGCTGCGGTACGTCCGCTCGTGTCTACACTCAAACGACAGTGAGAATAAGCCACCTGGAGGTTTCCACATCCCCCCCCCCCACTATGCAAACACCACCCACTTCCCCACTATACAAACACCGCCACTTTCCATTGGGCAGTTTCCCGAAGCAAACTCGATTTAAGAGTGTCGGTTCTGCCGAGCCGATGACCAGGGGGGGGGGGGCAGTCTCACCTGTAGAACGTTCCTGTTGTGATACTGGTCTTCACCTCCTGTGGTGGTGGAGTCTGGTTCAGTATCTTATGACTATAACTTCTGCCAATGTTTCATTCTCCAAGAAATCTTCAGCACTGTTATGTTTTTTTTTTTTTTCATTTTCTTCAGCAAATACATTTTTCATGAAGAAGTAGTGCAGCCAGTATCCTATTTTTCTATTAGCATAATGATAAACCATTTATATATCTGGCATTATTATTTTTTGCATTCATACCAAGTTGAGCGTAAATAAACTAAAAGTTGCAACGTCGGAGTCGAGATCAACAGTGTTTTCTTTTTTGTTTGCTTTTACAAAAGTTTATGCAGCAGAACAAGAAATGGCATCTGGTTTTATTCCACACATTCTTCTTTTTTATTGACACTCGGCTCCTTTACTTAAACTATTATGCAGCTAAATCCTTTGGGTTTGCTCTGATATTGTGTCCATTACAACCAATCAGCTTATCCAAGTTCCCAGTTAATAGTCCCTTCTGTGTTTGCTTCTGTTCCTTCGAACCAGACATCCAGTCCAACCTGAACATCTGGCCCTAGTGTTTGTGAGCCTAAAATACCAGTGTAATGCATTAACGTGGTTGGCGCAAACTCCCATTGAATTTCAACCTGGGTGTGACACACCAAAGAAATAAAAAATTCCATTTCTCCAACGAACACTTCGAAACAAAAAGTTATTCCGTCCCGTTGTCCCCCGTCGATGTTCCTGTGGATCAGGATGTTGAATTCGCTCTACACTACTGCTACACCCCCCCCCTCCCCCCACATAACAGCACAATAATGCATGCAGGGAAGCAATCAGGGGAGTTTCAAGATTATTTACTGAAAGACAGAAGAGCATTACACCCCCCCCCCCCACCCACCCACACCCACACACACACACACACACGTCTTGTCAACCTTAAACCACGTCTGCTCCCCTGTGACAGAGGGATACTGTGTGTGAGCTAGAAAAGTTCAAAATGGGGACTGCGAAATAGTTCAAAATCAGGAACGCACTGCAGTAAATAAACACCGAACAATGGCGGTGTGCATGAACCCACGTGCTGGTTGGCTGAAAGGACGCAGTGGTCCTCCGGGACGAGGTAAGACGGGGCTCCATGGGACTTTAAACTGCCACACCTTGTTAAGGTGAAAGTTATCTCTACGATAAAATCCCCCCCCCCCCCCCCTCCCTAAAGGAACAGTCTGCAGTAATGGAGCCTTTGTTGCTTTCATACAACTCGTGTGCGTCGGCTGTGCATGCGACGTGCTGGTGTGCAATCGTGTGTGAGTGTGTGTGCGTGTGTGTGTGTGTGTGTTGGGTCTCATTCCTCCCCGTGTCATCCATCCGTCCCCGGTGAGCTGTGCGCGCCATTAAAGGATGGCGAGATTTCAGCCATTAGTGTAACAGGATCAGACCGCGGAGAGCCTCGGAGACCGCTCACGTGCGCTCATTAAACGGACACACACACACACACGCACACACACTGATACTGGAAACCAGCATCGCTGTTCTGCCTCACAGCAGTTAAGTGGGCAGTTAGTTATTTGGTTTGTGTGTGTGTGTGTGTGTGTGTGTGTGTGTGTGTGTGTGTGTGTGTGTGTGTGTGTGTGTGTGTGTGTGTGTGAGAAAGAGAGTGAATGAATGGCCGACTGTGCGAGGGAGAAAAGAAGGAGGCGAGGAGACAGTTATGACAGCGGCCTCTTGGGCAGGAAGTGAAACAAAGGTAATGAGAGGAGCGGTGGATCTCCGCAGGCCGAAGGGAGTCCAGTCAATCCCGAGGAACGAAAACCAGGGGGGGGGGGTGTCCCAGAGAAAATGACAGGCTCAGACATTGAGGTCACATGATAAAAAGGCGAGCGCGGCCTGAATGAGTCGATTGTACCGCTCACAAAAAACAGGCCCCGTGGCTTCAGCCGGCAGAGACAGAGCGATGTGGGGGGGAGGGGTGGGAGTGGGGGGGCAGGGGGCTGTGTAATCCGCGTTCCGGTCGCTTGAATCACAAACACCACAAACTATTTCCACCTTGTGACCGAGTGGGCCCCCAGTCGGACAGCTTCGGGGGGGGGCGGGGGGCGTTTTCCAGGCGAGGGATCAAGGATGTTGTGAAAAGGACGATCCCGGGAGGGATTACGTTATAAATGAAACGCACATGGCCCCCGCGGTGGTTGGAGGGGGGCGGGGGGGGGGGGGGGGGGGGGAGCGATTGCTAAACCCAAACACAGGCCTGCTCTAGACATGCAGGTAGAACACACAAACACACCCTGAGAAGGCACCTTCCAAACAGTCCGGGGGAACCGGTTCGACGCGACTGCGCCCCCAGTAAACCGTCCAATCAACCATCGGGAGAGCGTTGACCTCGATCGGTGATGTCAACCTGCGTTTCGTCGGGCGCACACACACACACACACACACACACACACACACACACACACACAGCAACGTGCAGTTGTTGTTTTTTTCGCTTGAAGCAAGCGATCCGGCACCTCCTCTGTCCTTTCGTCGCCTGCTGTTTCTGGATTCTCATTGGTCACCTGAGGAGAGAGATTGCAACACCCTCCGAGAGGGGGGTCAGTGACCTCTACTGTTTTTCTAAAAGATCAGGGGGGGGGGGTTGGTGAAGCTTCCCCTAAAGCATACGTGCAGAAACACACACACACACACTAAAGATATGATGTAGCTTGCTCTGTTTTACAAGGTTACATTTTCTTCTGCATATGTCATGTGAACCTAATTTCCAAAACAAAGCATGCAGACGTTGCTGTGTGTGTGTGTGTGTGTGTGTGCGTGCGTGTGTGTGTGTCTGAATTGTTGCATGCATGTGCACTTAGATACCTACACCAACACGTGGAGGTGTGAGGCTCTGTTGACTCTCAAAGGCCCTCCGGGGTTGAGAACAAGTTATTGTTTACCGAGATTCACCTGGGAGGGTGAGTCAACACAACTCTCATAGGACCTATACGGGTGTGTGTGTGTGTGTGTGTGTGTGTGTGTGTGAGGTGTAGGTGCAGGTTAAACCCACGCACCTGCATCCTTTTTATGGCTTCAAAAACACGCAGTGGACAGACAGTCCATGGTTTGTACAGCGAGGGGGGGGGGGGGGGGGGGGGAGCTGTGAAATACCGTCACCGGCAGGACCTCAAAGTATGCACGCACAAACGTTGAGGCAAACGTGGCTGCCATTAGTGGACTTTTGTTTGTTTTCTCAGTCTGCTCTCGTCTCTCGAAGGTCTTTTTCCAGTCGAAACACTTCTTCTTGTGTGGAGACCCTTTAATTTCGTCTCCCAAGAGAAAATGCTAGAAGAAAAAACCCACAGCGGAGGCAACGCCGCACCCAAAAAACGTATGCAGCACACGCAACGCAAAGTCCTTCATCGCACGGCGTGTTTGTAACAGTGTATGTTTTAACACGTGGGAGAATCAAAGCATCTTGAGAAGCGGCCTCAAATAGCCACGTACTGTTACATTTGAAAGCCTTATGTGACAACCTGAGGGCGGGGGGGTTCGCAAGGCTTCGTTCCAGGAGAAGAAAAAAAGAGATTTCGCAATTTTGAGCCCACAGTTGACACCATTTTTTATGTTTCTGATGGAAATCTACGCTTTGTTTGCAGAGAACCAAACACGGTTCAAATCAACGTGCTTTAGGCAACGTGACTTGGAATAAAAAGTCGAAATGCTGCAAAGGAAAGTTAGAAGAATCCGTAGGTAGACCAACATATCTGTAAAAACATCTGATGAGTTCATCTAAACTCTATAAAATATTCTTTTACCCTGCAATGGCACCATTATGATCCTTTGATCCTACTGATGAGCTACGATCATTTCGATTGGTGCTGCTGTTTGGTTTCGGTGGCCTTTTGTCTTCCCGTTGGCACAGACTTTGGAAAGTAGCCTGTGAATACTGTGTGGTATGTGGCATCTGTACTTGTCCTTCTAAAAATAAACCCCAACCAAAATTTAAAAAAAACAAAAACCAAAAAAACCTTCTGCCCGCCTCAGTCATCGGATGATTATTCTCCCTCCGGCATCAAAGAGAGATGAAAGCTTTCCTAAAGGGCCCCAAATGACACTCGAGCGGTTATTTCTGTTTCCTTAAAACAGTGTTTTAATGTAAACTCGAAGAAAATTGTGTCTCACTCAGGTCCCCTGACCGAAAACACCCACGGTACCAATTCCATGAGCTGTAAGCCTTAAGAAGGAAACTCGCCTAAACACCAACCAGCTGTTTAGAAAGATAATATTCACACCGGCTTCCACGTAATGTTGCAAAGACGCGGAGCCACAAATGATCCTCTCAAGTACAACAGAACGTTGTGAGGGACGTTTTGCACCCAAAGAAACGCCGCTTTTTTGGAAGGGGGGGGGGGTAGCTGCTCCAGCTGGAAGTGTGTCCTGATCTCATCCACCGCGACTTCCTGAAGGCTGAAGCTGGAAGGGAGCTGTGAGAGAGACTTTTGTTTCACAGAGAGGGGACCAGAGGGACCCTGTGTGTATTTCGGTCTCGGCCAGAGTGGGGGGTGGGTGGGGGGGGTGGGGAAACACACATGTACTATGGTAAAAACAACATAGAAATATCCCATAGTCAACACCTTAGAGACATACTTCCATTTCTGCGAAGCAAATGAAGCACGGTGGTGTGTGTCCTTCTAGGGGGGGGGGGGGGGTCGTTTGGTGAAAATGTCCATATGAGCAGATCGATCCAGTTAAGGGCCTGTGGCCTACATGCTGTTTTTCTGTCTGTGCTGAGGTCAGCAGGAAGTTCCCACAGACCCCCTGAGTTTAAAAACAGCTGTCTGGATTGTGTGTGTGTGTCAGCGAGGCAATTATAGGATTGGTGGTGGGGCGGAAAGGGGTCATTGCTGAGACTGAGAAGGGAGGGTTGGGGGGGGGGGGAGTCCTTGCACCTTTTTGCAAAACCACTTCAACGCTGTAACTGTGGTTCTTTGAGACCTTCTCCTTCTCCTCTGCTGCTGCTTCTTCTTCATTACTGCCAAAAGTCGGGGGTTAACAATGAGATTTTCAAGTGACTTGGCTTGAGGTGTGTGTGTGTGGGGGGGGGTGAACAGTTGGGTAGGCAGGAGGGCTGGGCTCTGTTCGGGGTCCGGTATCAGATAAGAGGCACACAGAGGGGAGTGGTTACAACCGTACACGCAGTATAGGAGTCCACAAACGGCCATGAGTATGCTTTCACTGGACATTTGTGCCCTCGGTGCCTGGAGATAAAATCATGGGGAAATATAAAGTCTTAATCTGTACTGTGCAATGTCGTTTTTTGAGGGCTTCCAAGTTGTTTTTCTTCTCCGGGCTTTGGACCAGAGTCCAAACGACCGTCCTCCTAACGAACGTATTTCAAAATGTACTTTTCTCACGGTGCAATTCACCTTTACAACACTAAAAGAAGCTGGGAAACTGTCCTTCTCGTGGCCAAGAAGCACGTTGCAAAAACACCCTCAGTGTTGCAATACCTCCCCTCTGCCACCAGGGGTCGTGACGGGGATCCATGTTTTCCAACCTCCGTGTGGTTGCTGGAGAAAGTGCGTCTTTTGGAAGACGTCAATGAAGGTTGGAACATTTTGGAAAGATGAGGAATCAGTGAGGGGGGAAGAGACTGAGTTTGCACGCGTGAGGAGCACAGGGAGGGAGGTATTGGGTGGTTGTGTGTGCGTGTGTTGGTGTGTGCGTTTTTGGCCCCGTGGTTGGGAGTTCGCAGTGTTTTTCGTTACAGTCAAAGATCGCAGCGATGTTGTGGGCGCATTCGTGGGCAGGAGCTGACATCTAAAAGGTTCAAGTTGCGGAGAGGTGTTTGTTTTTTTCGGAGCAAACACCAGCACGAGAGTGAGAGGGCGGAGGTGCAGGGGTCAGGGGGTCACGCCGAGGCGAAAGGGGGAACAGGATCGCGAGAGGTTCTTTCGTCGTCCTCCTGAGTTTGCGCGGCTTTGGGCCTCGGGGCCCCCCCCGCAAGGCGTCTCATCATGAGAGGTTTACGGGGCGGCAGATATTCCAAGGCCATGCATAATGCAGCACATCTTATATAAGACGAGGTGGAGGAAGAAAAAAAAAAACTCACTCCCACACTCCCACAGGCCCACGAGAAACGCAGAGGAACCCTGAAGCACGTACAGCTCTCTCTCTGAACATCATCACAGCAGGAATGAGGGAAGAGTTGGAAGGAATTGTCGCCACCACCTGGAAGGAGGACACACTTTGAGACGCGTGAGACACGCATGTAGGCGTACCCTTATTTGAGTGATCGAGACAAAACACACACACACACACTATCGCCAGAGGACGTGCAGGAGTTGTCTGATTAGTGCACTGTGCTGGTGTGCAGTTAATAGAGGATGAGAGATCTCAATGTTCTTGTGTTTGGAGTAGGAGGGACGACATTGTGTGTAAGGCTGCGTCCCAAAAAACGGCAGCATTAGGGACATGAACTCTCTCCAAATGATGCATGCAGCATATCGTTTCATCATCATCATCATCACGGAATGCAATGGGCGTTACAAATGAAACTAAAGTCTTGGTGTTGTTGTCTCAATGATGCACGACGCCGACCGTTTGACCTGCGAGCCACCGAGTCGAGTGAGGCAACGGCGCCCCCTGGCTGTCAGGTGAGAGACCGCAGTTCCCTTCTAGCGGTTTTTTACACTGCAGGCTTAGCTTTCTTATTTTACATGTTTAGGCAAAGACAAATGGATGCATGAAAACTTCTCAAAACAGATTCATTTCAGCACTGTGCTCTTTTTTTTTATGACACCCAAGTCAGTCCGTGAAGCGACATTGTATTCAATAAAAAAAAAAGGTGTCAGACTTTAAGAAAATTGGGCCCGTCAATGATTTTTATTTACTACAGTTACACGTGTAGCAACACTTACATCCATTGAAGAAAGCCCAAAGTGTTTGATTAAAAAGAGAATTTTAAAACTTTAAATACACTTATTTCATCAAAAAAGGCATCACACGGACTCTGCTGCACTTAAATTAAACATTTAAATTGACTTAGTTTTAAATTTTGCCCTGTAGACTTGAATATTTGCATCTCTTTATTTTCCCGTAGTGGGATTTTTCAAGATGTAAATCTGTGATGTATATCTGTTGCATATTGACTTTCGTATTGATGTTTATTAACATCATATTATCAAATGAGGACATATTTAATGTGGCCGGAGGCATTGACTTTATTTGACTAAACAGAAAATAACCACCTACCACCTACAACACTAAACAAAAAGACATTTAATCCCCTGACACACACATTTCTCTATCAATATCATTAAAAAATTAATATTATCGTTATAACGGCCATTAATTTAAGATCTTTTAGATTATTCTCTAAATGGGTATTTACAAATATCACAGTGAATTTGGTACATTTGATTAAAAGAACCCTGTTAATTATCATTTTCCCAGTAAAAATTCTCCCTCGCAAATCCGCGTCCGTCTAAAACCAAGAACGCGATTAAGGCAAACAACAGGAAACGGAAAACGCGGCCCTCCGTGAAACCCGTTTCCATCGGCAACAGTGCAATTACGCAACGCCGTCAGTGGAGTCACAAAGGCCGCCAGCGCGCCGACAAGCCAAATGAAGGTCCACGTGATTCGGTCCACCTCCTCCTACATCCATGCTTCCAGAAAGCGTCCGAGCTTCACGACCCCCGACCCCCCCCCCCCCTTTATCTCTCCCTCGTCTGGAAGGATTTCGTCCTGGAAGGCGGAACAATCTCAGGAGGCGGGGGTGGAGGGGTGGGGGGGCTGGAAAAGAAGAAGAAGAAGAAGAAGAAGAAGAAGTGCGAGTCGCTCATCAGTGTGGCGGCGGGGGCGGGGGGCTGCCGGGGTTCAGTCCTGCCTCTGCGGGATGCAGCCCTCCATCTCCACCACGTCGGGCCACCCCTCGAACTTGTTGGTTTCCGCGGTGTTCTTTATGTGCTGAAGAGAGGACCAAACGAAACAACAAAATAAAAACGGAGAGATCAACAAGTCTGCGTATTCACAACGAGGCTACAGCGGCGGAAACATCGGGTGGGTGGCGTTACCAGCTCGAACGGACTCTTGGTCTTGATGCCTTTGCCTCCCACGAAGACCCAGCTGTCGCGAAAGCCCAAACTGTTGATGACGGTGCTGCCGAGGTCGGCGATGAGCTTCTTGGCCTCGTCATTGAGTCTGCGGGGGGGGGGGGGGGGGGGGGGGACGGACAAATAAGGCGGGTCGTCAGAGGGAGGTAGAGGAGCGTGTGGGGGGGGGGGGGGGGGGGGGAGTCCTCACTTTGTGGCTGCATCGTCGAAGGAGGCCATCAACACCACCGTCCCGTCCCCTATTCCCTTCAGGAAGGTGACGAAGGGAGCCACCTCTGAACCAGGGAGCACGCCGTCAACACGTTGCATTCGTCGGAATTATTTTAAAAGTTTGGGAACATTCTCACCTCCTCCCCACATGTCAAAGAAATCCGTCTTGATAACTTCCCCCGTTCTCCCTGTGGGGGGGGGGGGGGGGGCAAAACGTCCAATTTAGAAAGCTTTTCATTTCAGCTGCGTAGTTAAACTCGTCAATTCTCCTCCTATCAAACAGGCAAACAGCCCAGAGAAGCCCCGCCCTTCATCGGAATGCAACCCGGAGCCGCCCGCATTCATTCATTCATTCTTGAGCTGCGGCACGTAGCCGAGGGCGTTTACCATTGACCAGAGCGATGTTGATTCCTCTCCCCACGTTGTTCTTCACGGCGCTCATTATTCTAAGAGAAATTGAAAAAAAATAAAAAATTAAAAAATGAAACCAAAAATAAACAACAAGAGCCACGGTGGGACAATTTCACATCTTCCGTCCCGTGCATTAAATCCCACGGGTGGGGAGTATTGCCCAATGTTTGACACGGAAGCAGCTCCCGGGCATCTCGGGGGGGGGGGGGGGGGATGAAGCGTGCCCGCCCTACCTTTATCAAACATTATAAGCCACGGTGCTTTACTGCTGAGCTGAAGCTTCCGCTACAGGCGCAAAAAACAAGCAGCGAAGCAACAGCGTGTCGCGTGTCGTGAAAAAGGTGTTACTCGACGCACAGTTTGTCGTCCAGGCAGACTCTGGGTCCCACGACGCTGGCCGCGCCGCTCGCCATCCGGAAGGCGAAGCTCCCGGGCGGGCACGACTTGGAGAGCCCGCACTTGTGCTTGAATGGCTTTGTTGCTGTGGATAGAAGGCTCCGTTTTACACAAAAAACACCAACCAGGGGATTTTTTGGGGTAACTTTGTTGTGTATAATTCATCTTCTCTTGTTTGGGAAATACCAGCGCACTGTTGCTAAAGACTGTTGTATCATACTTACAGGCTGGGTTCGACGGCATGGATCTTGCTGAAAAGAAGAAAAGTTTATATTAAATGGGATTTCAGTGGAGATCACATACTTATGACAGACAATGAGCATATTATAATAATGTGAAGGGAAGGGCCCACTAATCCTACTAATTCCACAGTACTGGCCTTACAAAATCGTTCATCTTGCAACGGATACTCACACATCACGCTGCCCAGCTGGAAGTCCATGTTTATCTCCAGCAGCTGAAAAGCCATGAAGAGGATAAGCAGGAACGCGAGGATGAAGGCGGCCAACCTCAAAACACCTGAATGATGGATATGAAAGAATATTAAAAGCATCGCACACAGAACCTCCTCCACCACGGTTGCTATTCTGCCGTGTATAAGCATTACAATAAAAACCTTCAAAGCCTACCTACCTCCAGCCCTGGCCATCTTCGCCTCCGGCCACTTGTCCAGAAGATTTTAAAAAAAAATAAAAAAATTTAAAAAAAACCTGCAGTGATAAAACAACGAGTCAGCTCGTGTGTGTGTGTGACACCGCCCCCCCCCAACTCTCCCTCTCTCCGGGGCGTGCGGGTAAACTATTCCGAAGAATATGAACTGTCACAAGCAGCCAGCCGCGGGGTGACGGTCAACTTCGGCCGACGAGACGCAAAACTCGATGGATGACCCTGCGGGACAAGAGTTGACGAGAGTCACTTTAGCTCGGCTGAAAGGCTGTGACACGAATAGTGTCGAGACGACGTCAAAAAAAAAAAAACCACACACACACACACACACGCACCGCATCGACTTCCTCGTCCCCTTGGCCCCGCGTTTCCCCCCCCCCCGACAGGCGGCGAAATGGCTTCCAGTGGGAAGTCAGCGGCAGTGATGTTTAAGTACCGATACGATGTACATTTTGGGCACACCTGTCTTACCTCTTTAATCTGAAGCGTGCGCCAAGCGCCTCTCCGAGCTGCTCACGACTTTATTTGTTCCGGGCGGTTGAACGGCTGATGGTTGATGTTGAAACGATAAGTGATATGGCGACAGAGCGGAGGGGCGGGAGGATGCGCCACTCTGCCGGAGAAACCGAGGACGAAGAAGCGGGCAGGCCCGTAGATTTTGTTTGGGTTGTTTTGATTTTGTTTGCTTTTTTTCATTCGTACGCGCAGGTTCGAACGAGCACGTTGTCAGATGACGTCGTTTCAAAATTCTGAACTACACCTGCGGTATGTGATGCAAAACAATGAACAGAAACAAAATATAGAATGGAAGAAAGTTTTGCTGTTTTTTCAGCTTTTAACCATTCACTTATTCTAGCTTTATCAATGATTGTTATTTTTTGGTAAGCAATATGTAATATCTCTTTATGCTTTCAGAATGGAAATAATGTTTAAATAATAGCCAATTATTGGTCAAAATTACTCCAAACTCGGCACCGTGGGACTGACGGCTATAGATATAACAGGTTAATAGACTTGTGTTACGATATGTTTGACTCAAATATTTACTTAACCTCTGGGGAATCATGGTAATGGTGCAACGGCAGCATGCTTTAAAACCCTGTGGCCAAATATTCAATGGGATTTTTAGAAAAACTTCGCTGCACCGACTCATTCTACCGATTTTTCCACGAGGAAGACATCTTGAGCCTCAACGATCACTAGCTGTGTTTCAAAGTCGCTGGGCTGCGTCCTTAAGGACGCATTCGTCGACCGCGTACGTCACTTCCGCTGCGACTCGGCTGAGACTCGCCTGTCCCGTTCCCTCGTCCCCCCCCCCCCCCCCCCCCCCCCTGGACGCGGTCGAGCCACGCAGCCCCCCAGGAGCCGATTTGGAGGACGCATCGGATCTATCCTTTGCGGGCACAGCGTATCCCAGCATGCAGTGCGGCCCCAAGATGATTTAATTTATTAACTTTTGAATGAAACGTTAGGTAATATAATTCACTTGAAAATCTACCGATATAAATGTTATAAAAAAATATGCATCACATCTTAGTTTCTGAAATTGCTAAATTTACATGATGTTGGTAACCGTTGTCGTTTTTTTAAATACAGATAAGACTCCGACATGCTGCCCGCCAACCCGGGCCTGCCCACTCACCTGAACCCAAACACACATTTATAACAAATACACAGCGAGCAGCGCGTCTGTGGTCATGAGTGACAAGTCGCTTTAACGACTTAACTTTCACACTGTAGAGGTTGACGCTGCGACGGTTTTATATATAGTTTATTCTTCATATTATGAACAGAAATGGATCAAAGTGAGCTCAAGCAGACACGCGATGAACCTGAAATACCGCGAAAGAATAGCAAGAAAAAAACTCCTTGCATACAAGTTAATGAATGTGTTTGCTGTTGTGGTTTTAAGCTCAGCAGATCGCTGGGCCACACGAGCGGCGAAAGTAATGCTGATGACGCAGGCCACAAGGATGCAGCCTTGCAACTTTGAGACGCGGCTACGGCTTTTGTGTTTGTCCCGAGTGTCCTCTGACAAACGGAGGCTTTGAGCAGTTGGGCGTTCAACGTGTTTATTTCATTCATGGCACATTTAAAACATCAGCAGACACATAACATTCTCAATCTTTTTATGACTTTATATCTTTTTTTTTCTTTTTTTTTTTTTACAAATGCACATTGTTGCTTCCTCGTCTTATTTGGTTTCACATTGGATAGAAAGTAACAAGACAGAAAAGTACAATTAAAATAAAATACAAATACTGTGCAAATAAATCAAACAGTAAGCCAAGTAACGCATTGAAATTAAGCTAGCTCAATAAATTAGACATTTTCATGCTCGCCCTTTACATCCTCAAACCTTTCCACAGAGTGTCCTCCCATTGCAATATTGGGGAGAAGTCCAACTAAAGTCCTCAGCAGTCTTTTTCAGCACAGCTGGTCCGAAACGTTTACGTCATTCAATAAGATCCTGTTGATATTAGAACACAGAAGTATCAGTACACAAGGAGAGCGATATGTCACAACTGATCACGGTGCTGATCCCCACCTCATCTGATTCCGGCTGGTAGGCCGTGCCGTTGCTGCTGGCGGCGCTCTCCAGATCCCTCGTGACGCCGTTTTCTTCGTCCTGGATCCGGAGGTTGGAGAAACGATACACCGGCGACCTGTGGAGGGCGACATTAAACCAGGGTGATCGCACAAAGGGCTGCCACATGCACGTGTGTGTGTGCGTGTGTGTGTGTGTGTGTGTGCGTGCAGCTCACCGGTATCCGTTAACCACTCTTCTCACTGCAAAGATGGCTGAAACGATAGCCACCAGAACGATGAGCCCTGCTCCTGCGCACACCAGGATCAGCACCAGCCTCTCTCGCTGGGAAAAACACACGCCAGCAGCCGTTATTATTATTCACAAATAGCCTCCCTCATGAAACAACCCGAAAGGACACACGCACAGATAAGATGAGATGAGCTAATCCCATTTCAGAAATTTGACCAGCATGAGGTCAAATTGCACACCGACAGTGAAAAACAAGAATCCACAATGACGTAAATGAAATAGTCCACATGCAGATACATGCAATAAGATGCTATTGCACGGGTCTGTTTCTGGGAGCACGGCGTCTACCGACCGGTGTGTCGAAGTGCGTGACCGGAGAGGAGGACCTCGCGGGTGGACCCGGGCTGGGCTTAACACCGCACGGCCTGATGACCGTCTGCCCCGCCAGCTGAGAACCGAATCCCCCCTCGCAGCCGTCACTCGGGACCTTGCGGTACCTGCAGACACAGTCAGAGTGACCAGGGAGGAGCGTTTCTTCCAGATTCAGAAGAAAGGAGGGAGGGGGCCCCCATGACGCGTTACCCCGATGTCAGCAGCTCGTCCTCCTCCCCGTTCAGGCAGAGCTCCAGGGTTTTATTGGCTTGGTCTTGTTGTCTCACACACTCGGAGGTGTTCACGTGACGATGGAAGCCGTAGTCGCTGTTGGACGGGACAGAGGTCAGGGGTCTTTCTTGGGGACTTGGATTTCGAGACGAGAGACCTGATCCCTACAGCACTCACCACGAGTAATCCTCTCTGGTGCACAGGCAGGGGCTCTGCTTCTTGCTCACCACGAAGCCTCGGCCGTTCCTGCACACGGACTGTTTCTTCAGCCGCCTGTAGGTCTCTTTGAGGCCCAGCAGACAGCCGCTGGTCCTCGGGTCTCCTCCTCCGTCGGTAGCGTGCGCTAGCCACTCTTCGTAGTCCCCGTCGTTACCTGATGGGTTAGGCCAACGACCAATCAGAACAGTTGAAAATGAAACCAAAAAAAAAAAAAAAACTTTTCCATTACAAGATCAGATGGGGAAAGGCCAAGTAAGTCATGAGTAATTTCCTAGAAGTTTCACATTATTAGACAACTGGGGTATTGCAGAAGATGGCATCACGGCATCTGGGCAACTCACACTCTCTCGTGATGAGGCTCTGGAAGTCGATGGTGACGGCCACCCACATGGGCTGGCCGTCCGCCTCGGGACGGAAGCCCCACACGCTGACGTTCATGGCCTTGGTCCCCGGCTCGGACGCCAGGCCCGCGAAGAAGAAAGGCTGCACTGTGAAGTTGTAGGACTTCCAGCATTGGCCCTCGTCCGTGGAGAACCTGCCGACGGGGGGGGGGGAGAAATAGAACGGCGTCAAGAGAGACCGACGTACTGATGAATGCTGCCACAGTCTCACTGCGCGTGACGTTGAAAGGTCCGCGGGCGTACTTGATGGTCTTGACTTGTCCGTCCCGCCGGACCTCCACGGCCACGATGAGGCCCCCGGAGTCCAGTATGCTGTAGTGATGAGGACCTCTCAGTGTCCCCCTCCAGGTATAACCCCCGTCTGAGGAGACAAACACATCCGGGTGCTGCGACGATGACAGGGAGTCGCCCACGGTACCTGGAGAGGATGAGCGGGTCACCTTCGTTACTCTGGACCTTCAACTCCGTATTTGATATTACTCTTCTGCTGAATTAGGGGGAGTGACTTGTGTGTGTGTGTGTGTGTGTGTGACCTTGCGGAAGGGGCTGGACTGCGCATCGAATGGTTTCAAATGGTAAATGTGTGCGATTACCGTGAGCGATCACCAGGCCGACGGCCCTGGGCTCCGACAGGGCCAGCATGGGCACGATGCGGATGTTGCGGCTGTGCTCTCCGTGGATGTGAAGTTTGCACTGATGAAGAAGAAGAAAAAAAACACCCACGCCGATGTTTCAGTAGAACCCTGTGACCCATCCGTGGGACACGACGTTGAGGAGCGAGTGACCGTGCACAGAACTCACGCTTTTGACCGGCCCTTCACATTCCACGTTCTCGGGTTTGTTAAGCGGCCTCCACGTCCCTCCTCGGTTAAAGGAGACGACGGATCGTATGCGCCCGTCTGCGACGAGTCCAAGCAACAGAGCTCTTCAAATGCTCACTGATGTACACATTTATTCAAATGACATGTGAACAAAAGAACGAAAAAAAACCCTACCTGTGTCTAGTTTATTAGTGAGGTAGACTCCTCTCAGGGAAGTGATGTTGGTGAAGTCGCTCTTCCTCTGGCCATCAAACAGGTGGCGCTCCAGTGACTTGGAGAACAAGATGCCTCGGTCGTCCGACGTGTACATCGTTCCGAAGAAGGTGTCTGTGGTGGAACGCAACGAATTTAGAGAAGAGGGCAAATAGGTTTAAATGTGTGATGCTGTAGAGAGTGAAATGTTTTCCTACAACATCGCACCTTTTTTTTTTTTTTTTGTGTGTTACAAAGAAAATCGGCAGCTGGCAACAACAGATGCAACGCGGACACAAACCTTCCGGCGTCAGCGCAATCGACATCATCATCATCAATCATCTTTTATACATGTGTGACGCTCGCACACCAGTCAGCTAAACGCTGTGTGTGTGTGTGTGTGTCTGCTTGTGTTACACCCTGATCCCAAGATGTGTTTGTCAGCTCTTTTTAGCGTAAAAACTAAATATCTCACCCTCGAGCCAAAAGATGTATATCCATATCTCTACTGTTCATCTGAGCGAACGAGAGGGGGAGGGAGTGAGAGGAAGGGAACCTGCAGGACTCGCATGCACAAACGCAACCCTCGCAGCGACGGAATGACTAGTCAGCAACACCCAGAACCTGCGGAACCAGTCGCTTGTCGGCCGTTGAGCTTTTCCATTACGACCAAAGCGGGCTGACGGAGGCACAGACTCGCTGAAGAATATGTATGGAACGTGCACGGTGTTCTGAATCTGTGTCTTCTGAGCGCGCGGATACATGCGTGTAGATATGGATAAGGCATAGTGTGTGTGTGTTTTTGTCTGTTACCTCCTGGGTTGTCCACGTGCAAGAAGAGCATATCTGTGTCTCCATCCAGGATGGAGTAGAACTGCAAACACACACACACACATATATTAAGAGAGGGCGAGGGTCATCTGATCGTGGCTATAAACCTCGTCTGATTGGCGTCTGTTTGGGCTGTCAACAGCAGCTATATGTGGGAGGCTGTTTCGCCAGGACAGATGCGTGTGTTCGGTTTGTGTTGAAAAGGGAAATGTTGCCATCGCCTTTCTTACTAAAGGCAAAACCAAAAAATAAAGCTTGCGTGAGTCGACGCTTTCTTGAATCCAAGTCTGACTCAAAGGTGCGAGAGAAACATGCGGCAAAGCATCAACGGTCTGTACAATTCTTGTGGCGCTGCAAAAGAAGTCACATTTCTGATGTAACAAATGTTGCTTTAGCTGTACAAGAATTTTGCTGAAATTAAAAAAAAAATGGTGGTTTAAAAGTATCTGATCACAGAATAATTCAGCACAAGTCCATTACAAGACTAAACCAGCAGGTGCCCTGCCTGAGGCCATTCCAAAATAACTAAAAGTTAAAAAGCTTACTGCTGGGGTTTTATTACGTTGCAATAAACAATAAACTTTCCCGAAAAGCAGCTGAGATGCTCTTCACATAACGTTTTTTTTTTCCAATCTGGGTCTCTCACCTGCTCGGTGGAGGCAGACGGGAGCAGCGCTCTACTGAAGGTCTCCCCCTGGTCTGATGAGAAATACATGACCCGAGGAGATCTCTGGGAGCAGAACAATGCATCCATATCCTGTTATTACTTGACGTTCTCATTTTCCATACAGGATTGCAACATGAGGAGTCTTTCTTTTGGTGATCTAAGACACTTGCGAAGAGGAAGGCAATCTGAGTCGCACATCTTACCGGATCCTCCATCACAGAGAAGAACAGGAAGGCTCCTATGTAGCCAAAAGTGTAGATGTCCTCGTGGATTACGGTGAATGTCCTCCCCAGATCTTTGGTCCTCTTCAGCACTAAATCCCCTCTTTCTTCTGCCTCGACTGTGGAAGCAAGAAGCGAGGCCTGGTGACACACATCTCATCGATGGGGCTTTTCTCTTTTCTCTTCATCCCAACGCGCTCAGCGTGGATGGAAGGCAACAACCGGGCAATGCCGATTGCGATTCGATTGCATTTGAGCGATGTACCACCGCAGCGGTTGAAATGTGTCACCGTGCCTGGTCACATTGAGAGAGGTGCATTTCGTGCCGCTTTTTACCTGCGTCTGTTCGACTGTAGGCGAAGAATAAGTTGACGCCGGCCCCCCTGATGGGATAAAAAGAAAAAGAGGGAGTTGGGAATGAATGTCACTGGGCCCGCCTTCTTTTGTGGAGAATTTTTTTGATTTCCTGTTTATCCTCACCACGAGAAGGAGTTTACTCCATCGTGAACCTTCCTCCACTGGGCGCCAAAGTCCAGCGAGAGCCACAGGCCGCCCTGCAAGCCCGGAAAGAAGAGAGGAGTGTGTGAGGGGGGGGTGGGTGGGAGGGGGATTACACCCATTCAAAGGCGTGCGCGTGACACTCACGTCGATGCTGAGGCCCACGAGGTAGTCGGGGTTGAGGAAGTGGTACGTGATCGGCTGAGCCAGGTGGAAGGGCAGCCGGGTGAACTTGAAGGTCGCGCCGGCGTCCGTGGAGGTGAAGATGATGCCGCCGGGGTGGTTCACCACCGGGATGTCCGCCGTCAGAATCACCTGTTCAATTCAGACCATTCGCCCCCCCCCCCGCTGTGATACGTCAACTCGCTTCCGGTTCACTGCGTTTCGGCGTGTCTTTCGAAACCTTTTTGTTGTTTTGCGAGGCAACATCCCTCCTCCCTCTCCCTCCCCGGCAAAAACGACACTGAAACCCTCTACAACCCCCCCCCCCCCCCCCCCCCGACCCCAACCGCTCACACAGTTCACACTCACAGAGCTCCCGGGTCCAACACTGACTCCGAACTCCTCCCGTATGAAGGTTTTGTTGATCTGATGGGAAATGTCGTGGAAGGACTTGGCGTAGTCCGTGCTGGGTGAGAGAGAGAGAGAGAGAGAGAAGAAAAGAATGGTTTTCACCCCGTCTGATTGGCGCCTCGTCCGTTTCCCGCCAGGTGTGGGATATACCTTCGATAGAGTCGCGACGAGCCGCCCTCAGTGAAGGAATCTATCGGAGCGCTGAAGGTCGACAGCACCAAGACCACCTGGGAAATGACGCGGGCGTGACTCGAATGTTTCAACGTGTTTTTCGGGGTCATGCAGAAACAGCGCGGCCTCGTGCCGCCGTACTCACCCCTGTGCCGTCGCCCACCCACGTGAGAATGACATAGGAGCCGTCATCACCGTTGAACCCTGTCTAGGAGGCAGTGAGAAGAGGTGTTTTACAAAAAAGTGTCACGAAATACAATTTAAAACATCCAAATGGGGTTGATTACTATTAGAAAGACAGTTGCAGGGTAATTATAGAACAGCAGTGACGCATGCACTCTTAAACTTATTTATGTATCACTTCTTTTATTTTAAAGTGTTACTCTTTTACTGTCTTTTAAAGAAATATTCTGAATGATCAGATATTCCTTTTTCCCGTTTAAGAAAGTTTTAAAAAACTGCAAATGAATAAAGATTATGTGACTGCCTTGGCGCGTTCCACAGTCACCAAACCTCAGAACGGTGCCCCCAAACACACCTCACCTCATGCGTATTGTCATCCAGAACCTTGTGCTCGACGGGCGTGAGGGGGGTCCGACAGGAGGTGAAGGAGGGGCCGTGGACGGGCCTGGTGGAGCCGGAGGAGCTGCTCGTGTCCCTCCTCGTGCGTGCGCGCCCCTGCAACCGGCTGACATCCTGCTGAGTCCGGCGGAAAGTCACCGTCCTCCCCCCGCGGCTGCTGCTTTCAGCTCCCAGGAGGAGGAGGAGGACGTGGAGGATCACGAGTGTCCAGATCATAGCCAAAAAAAAAAAGAAAAAGAAAGAAAAGATGTTGCTGACTAAAACGAGAGGAAAAGGAAGCGAGGATCTCTGCCGACACCGACTCGGTTCTTTGTGTTTGCGCTCTGAGAGGACGAGCCCGGTCGGGGTGCTTGACTGGAGCAAAAACTGCTGTGTGCAGCGCATCCGATGCCAGCAGGTGTTTCTGCCCGCATCCAGGTGACCTGAGCTGCGGGGAGGATCTGCGCACTTTCAAGTGTGTTTGATGCACATGTTTTTTTCTGAACATTTGCAACCAATGCGAGAGAAAGGCAAAAGTGGGAATCGGTGTTTTTGCGCGTTCGGAGAAGTAGAAAAAAAGGGAAGAAACCAAGCGTGACGGCTGGATTAGAGAAGTTCCGACACTGGAAGGAGGCGTTTATGCGGCAAAACGGAACTCTTGTTTTTTACCTGATTGTAATGGTAGTGGCCCAACTGAACGCAAGAGGACGTCACGTGTCTCTCCAACCAAGAATGCGAAACTGTATCCTCATGGTGATTTTAAGCCGATTCTTTTCCACAAATGTAAAGACACACTGATGTTTTTTCCCGCAGTGATTTGGTGCAGCTGTGTTTACTTTACGAAACTCAATGCTGAGCTTATTAAATCATATGTTCACCTCATAGTAACCCCTTTGACGGGAATAAAGAGTCTTCAAGCTGTCCAGTGGAAGATCAAATATGAATAAAAGGAGAAGTCAAATCAGCCAAGTAGAAAAGAACGGCTGACGGTGTGTGTGTGTGTGTGTGTGTGTGTGTGTGTGTGTGTGTGTGTGTGTGTGTGTGTGTGTGTGTGTGTGTGTGTGTGTGTGTGTGTGTGAATACCTCACAGAGAGAGGACTTTAAAACAAGCTCGTACACTTCCTCGCCCCCGGCATCGAGGGAAAAACCAACAGAGGACAAAGTAACATCTTGACGAACCTGAACTGTTCAAGCTCCACTGTTTTCATGATTTTGTTTGCTTGTTTTTTTGGCATCTTAAAAGCAAGTAAGCAATAGAATATAGAGCAGACGAACCTGACATATATCAGGAATCAGGAATCAGGAGACGTTTATTGCCATTATATGTCACACGTGGAATTTGACTTGGCGGTTGGTGCATGACGGAAGACAGTACAATTCAATTCAATTCAATTCATTTTATTTTGTATAGCCCAAAATCGCAAATTACAAATTTAATTTAAATTTATTTTTGTACGAGTGCAAGCGTTTTTTAGAAGCACTTTTATCCTGCAAATAGGGCTTTTGGATTGGAAAACGCTCCAATATGTGAAAGTGATGCGTAAAACAAAAACAGAGACACACTTTGTACAACACAATAAGTCATTTATTTACAACAATTCTTAAAAAAAAAAAAAAAAAAAGAGAAGCCAAAGGCGATCTGGCGCTGGGAACAAAAGGGTAGCACACATCTGTAAAGTCAGCAAGGAAGGAACCAGAGATGAGAAAAGTTGGGGAATGTGGGGAGTGGAGTGCTGACTAATACCGCCCCACGGGCCGAACCAACAGGGGCCGTCATTAAATGCAACCACAATTGAGCGTTTTTTAGATTGGGAGAGCTGAGCTTTCCCACGAGCTTTCGTGTGGGTGCAGTTCCCTCCATTCCGGTCCAATAAACTGATTTGCTCGAAGCCAAAGCAGCACCAACATTGATTAATCCACCCAAGGGCCCAACATGTCACTTTGCTTTGCTTTATAACCAGTATCACACCAGTATTTCTTGGAAACAAGTACAGGGTGTTATTTTCAAGTTATTTTTATGCTGCTGCATCAACAAAATCCACAAAAGCCTATGTTGTCTCCTCTTATCTTCCAAGCCTGGGACTCTTAAGTTCAGTCTGTTCCGTGTTTGTTTATGTGGGGTTCACAGATTTTGACGACCGCTCTGTCTGAGTCAATACAGCCTGGGGAATTCAACGACAGCAACCCGATTGTGACTCAGTGAGAGATAATCATGATTCAGATTGCTCAGCTTCCAGATTGTGTGTTTGATATTTGTTTCAACATGCACTAAAACGACTCTCGCCCGAACGCTACTCTTACCTAAAACTAGAATGACCAGTTTGCATTCATGTCCCCACCATTTCAATTATGTTATCCAGTAAGACACTTGTAGGAAATCGACATAACATTCTCGACCTCGGCCCAAAAATCCATTTCGGGAGATCCGGTTGAACCTTTGACCACTAAAACCCGTTCCCGATGACACTGATCCACGCAGGAACCCAGTGAACATAATCCCCGTCTTCCGGTTGCGCAACAAAGGGACCGATCACTTGTTAAGACTTCTTCTTTCCTACATTTCCTCCGGACCAGAGACAGAGCCCCTTGCTTGTTTTGTCTTTGTTTTAAAAAAAGGTCCACTTCTGCACTTAAGTGGGTCAGGACTGAGAACAATGTGAGATTCCTTTAGTTCCAAATTGCTTTTAGTCTTTCACTACGTACTTTTGAACCAACCCGACTACGACCGTACGCCTCCTAAGTAAATGTTTGTGGAGGGTGCAGTTTTTTTTTTTTTACACACCATTAAACTTCACACCTTTAAAACAAATCATTTTAATCCGAAATTAAGATATCAAGACAAAACATTCCGATTGTTAGTGCAAATTGTTCAGTAGTGCTACAACATTGCTGCTGTCAAGTTTGGACCTCCCAACGCCGCCGGTTTTGGAGGCACGTGGCACACGCGGGAGTTCTTAGGAACATGTGGGCATGGCAGCAGTCTGTTCAGTGCCGACGAAAGTCAGATGTCCCGTAGCCCATCCGTTGCCAAAGAAGAAGCCAGATGGTCCATCCAGCAGCAGACCCAGGTGAGACGCATGCCCCTCACGAGCCAATGTTCTTCGCCGGAGGAGACGCTCTCTGGTGGCGGCCCGGGGAGAGCTGCCCCCGTGTCTGCCGCTCAAAGTCCATGACGTAGGGACAGTCCTGGACGTACATCAGCCCACCAAAGGTGTCCACTATCCCGTAGAGGACGGCGAGGACGCCCAGCGCCGTTCCGATGACGTACAGCTTGAGGACCGCCGCCACCATGGCTCCGGTGGCAAACTGCAAACGTGCTGCAAAGGAAGAAGATTTTCACGTTATTACATGATTTTAACTGTAGATGTCTGTATATTTACATTTTTGATAGCTTGCACTTAGTACATGTTTTTTGTTGTTGTTTATTTTCAAAAGGGACAGTATGCATGTTTGATTAATTATTGCAGCACAGATAGATTGGACAACAGGAATTGGGGAAAAATATGTAAAAAGAATATCTTGAAAGGAAGCTACACAGCAAAATGGACAGACTCATATTAACACTATTGGATTTTTAACACATGGTGTTTACATTTTAGCCCAGGGAGTAATTCAGGGTTAGGTGTATTGCTCAGGGACACTTTGCATTGGAACATGGGTCAGCCAGGGTTCAAACCAACAACCCTGTGGTTCCTGCTGCACCTTCACCAATCCTTGTGCCATATTACTTGGAGTTAGGCCTGATTACCAAGAAGTATGACACTGTGCAGTTACATTTCAATCCTATCAAAGAGTTCATTTAACTCTACTAAGTGTTGCAAATTAATCTGGTCTTGACACTGGAAAATGACTCCAACTCCTTCGTACAATTGACTCTGTAAGAGTTGAACTATTTTTCAGTGTGATTTCAACTCTGCATTTCAACACTTTTGCACAACACCGGAAAATTAACTCTAAGGATTATGGTGTGTGCTGTTCCTCTGACCACACTGAACAGGACCAACATAGGCGCACTTTGATGGAGCTGGAAATTCCTATTTTAAATGGAAATTTAAAATATTTCTATTTCTAATTTCTCCAAAAAAGACCTTGTTGGATTGGTTTTCCACTCACTTTGACTCCAATGTCGACAGTTTACACTATAGACCACTATCACTTTTGGAAGGAACCAGAAGGACGCATCCAGACAAAACCCGCGGGTTTTTGCAGACGCCAGAAGTACAACACGACCGGCGCGCGTAAATAAACCGGACCGAGGCGGACACTTACCGGAAAAACCAGTGACCGGAGGGTTCGCGTTCCCCCTCTATGGTCCCTCGTGACTCTGTCGACCAACAGGGGCAGCTGTTGACAGAAAGCCGCTGCTGGAGGTTGTTCACAAACACGCGTTTCTCTTTCTTGTAAATATGTAAAGCGTCGAGAAGCGGACGATCGATCCCACGAGGGCTGCCGTCCGTGCGCGTCTGTGCCAGCGATCGTTTCCTGAATGCTGAGCAGATCGAGGAGGGGGGGGCGTGTCCACCATCCAATGGAATACGTGGGCTAGTATGTTAATCCACCCCCCCCCCCCTCCACACACACACACACACACACACACACACACACACACACACACACACACACACACACACACACACACACACACTATTCTTCTTTACGGATGTTGAGAGCTAGTTATTAGTCTACTACTTCATTTCTGTGTTTAATTACATGTCGTGTAGCTGTGACGTCTCCACAGCGTGTTTATTTATTGAATAATTGGGGGGGTGCAATAAGTCAATTGGAGGCATATTGGGTCTGACAAAACAGCCGCCATGTTTATTTTCTTTTACATTTCTTGTGATGTAAATGTAAAAACAAACGTCAGTTTTGCTCATTAGTGCAGAGCCGAGCACATGGAGAAAAAAAAGATGAAAGGTTTCCATGTGAATGTGTGTAACTCCCACCAATAACCACAAAAGACAACCTCACCGGAAACTACCAGGGGATTTTCCGCTGTCAGTAGGATTCATCGCGTTGAGATGTTGCAGCACGTGTCGGCACTTTTGGTTCATCCATAGTGAAACGTAGACAAGATGCCTTATGTTCCAGCGAGATGATATCTCATGTGATACATGTTTTTACTTCCTCATTTTGGACCATCCTGGTGGACACGGAGGTCGTTTTTATACAGCTCAGGTTAATGTGTTACGTCTCGGTTTTATGTTCATCGGAAGGAGAGCCTTGTTGAGCAAAGGATCTGACGTGTCTTGTCGGTGACTAAAGAGTGAGTAAGCATTCAGTGAACCCGGACCTGTTCCGACACATTGTTCAAGCTTCTCATTCGAGAAAAAAAAAAACTGTTTGTAATGATATCGCAAATATGCTGACGAGACGGAGCGGAGATTCCAGAATGTCTCACTGCACGACCCCCATTTTCGGATGACTTGGTAGCAATAGTGAATCTGCCCCATTTGGGCCTTTGTGGAAACTCCTACACGCAAAGCAATTAGCACAGTTCACTGGGAGGCCACCAGCATGACTGGTTCTTAAGAGACTATCCAACCCATCTGTACTAAATGGTTTAAGCTACCACAGTTTAATTAAACCGCACAGAATAGTTTTTTTTTTTACTTTCGTCCGTTATGGTACTTTTTCCAAAAGACTCAAAAAGTGTTTTCCCACGGATAAAAGAATGCCGAGTGTTGTGGTTCTTCTCTGCTGCTTTCACTGCCAGAAGTTGACAGGCAGTAAAATAGTTCAGATGACGTAAATGTTAATCCTTCTGTTTTTCATTTCACTGCTTTTCACTCAAAAGTGCTTACTTTCGAGAAGGAACTATGGTATTTCATTGTAATCGATCTTACGCCACTACTTCCCCAGAGGCTTATACAACGCATAAGCACATGATTTAAAGGAGTCTTCTTCTCATTTGACACAGAACACCCCCCCCCCCCCCTCTGGTTGTGGATTGGTGATCAAAATGTAGTTGTCAACCTTCATGTCCTTCACACTTGCTGTTCATTGTCTGGAAACACATTCAGAATTTCTTCCTGCAAGTTTAGAGAGATGACAAGAATCGGACACTCCATCCGTGGTGGAATGTAATATAAATACACATAAATAAAAAAAAATCCTTGACTGCAATAAGGTACTTTATCCACTAGGGGGCGGGGTTTACAATTAAACAGCCCCAAGAACTTGGTTTGTAGCAGACTTGTCACAGTTTGGGAAGCACATGTGCTACTGATGGTATCAACAACGGCTTCGAGTGTCGCATTACGCCATGACAAAGGAACCATGAGCAGAAGAGACATTCATAACTAGTCCTGTATAAAGTATTGGTTTTATGTACATTTGCATACGTGTCTTCTACACTTCTGGTTTTAAGGATACATCTGTTCCATAAATCAATCTACGACACGCACTGGTTGGTCTCTGGGAGCATAATGGCACGTCCGGACGGTGTGTTTTGCATCAAAGGGTGAACGTGTGTGTATATGGGGGAGGATGACCAACTGCACACCCCCCCGCCCCCCACCCCCCCAGGCTGTACTTTTACTCCTCTGACTTCACAGAGCTGTCATCACAGCCACAGAATGTATTTCCGACGTGTGAAATCGAGTTTTATTTAAACCCCACAGCTCCACCACTGCCGATTTCTTCTGCGTCACCTCACTCGTGTCCATCATGTGACGGTTGTTTTTATAATAACCCTGGATGAACCTTTTTAATACTTCTTTGTAAAGCATCACATGATACAGAAGAAGAGAGACGTATTCGCCACCCCCCCCCCCCCATCGCTTAAAAACTGTGACGTGAAATGAATCCCAACCGTACACTAGATTCAGATCATCTGATGCGTTGTGTCGCCAGTGGCCGGTCATTCACACACGAGGAGGAGAAGAGGAGTACTCTTTGGTCGGGGGGGGGGGGGGGGGGGGGAGGATTTTCCCTTGTGGGAAAACGTATGACTCTGATTTGTCTCACGATAATTGTAATTGAATAAGGAGGGGCCCGCGTGACCCGCACACGGGAAATTAGGAGTGTTCTCCCGTGCCTTTTAGTGCTCAAGGCGAAGGCCATTTGATCGTCATTGATGAGGTGAGACAGGCGCGAGGGTCTACAGCGTCTCGTCCAGGTTGCGAATGTTTTATTCCTAAAGGGAACTCGGTGCTAAAAGTCACTTTCTTTGTGCGTTATCTTCACTGTGGGGGGGGGGTTCCGTCGCCATGCGTTACCGATCGGTCGTAAGTGGGGAAACCTCTGAGGACGGGTTAAGAGGATTTTCCATCTCAACGTCTCGCCCAACTGTCACAAACAGTCGGTCATCTGGAGGTGATCCCTTGGAGAGTTGCGTGTGTTTGTGTATGTGCAGAGAGGGGGGGGGGGGGGGTCGGGGCGGGGATCCTTCATACGGTCTCAACCAGACGCCAAAGCAACAGAGCAACGGATATGTTGACACATGCTGTATATGTTGCGCACTGCCTGTACATCGCACTAAAGGCATGTGTTCAACACCCTGATGGCACCACGAGGGAATGGGGAGAAAAAAGACATCACATGGTTTGCAGACCAAATGGGCTTAAAGCGTGTAACACTGACACTTTGGTGCAAGCTAAACTCAGCAGCGTCGAGGCACCAACACAACTTGTGTTGGCATGTGGGCCTGACCTCGGTCTGGCAGTTTTGTAGGGGGGGAAAAGTGGTAACACTAGAACTTATTGTACACTCATTTTGCACAGCTCCAGCTTGACTGAGAAGCCACCTTTTACATGAGGCCTGCGCCAAGACACACAGCTAAACATTCACAAAAAAACAACTCTACTCAGTCAAATGTTTCCACGATCGCTATATATACGCTCGCGGGACGCTTTTGGTTAAGGGGAGGGCGGAGGGGGTTAGGGTTAGGGTTTAGGGTTGTGATCTCGCCATTTGTCCCTCTCGTCTCTCTCGCCCTGCTCACTTTAATTCTGCCAATCCTCTTTGCAGAAAAAAAGAATGACGTGGTGCCACCGACGGAAAGCGGGATTAACCCGTACGCGGAGGGAGGGACCAAGACCCGGGAGAGCTCCGCATTGGAGCACTCGGGCCGGTGACTCGACTCCGTTCGACTCGGTAGAGGGGCGCTCAGGGCGATGGCTGCTTTGTGCCAACGGGGTACGCGGCACAGGGCTCACGTGGGCCTCCCGTCACCACCTCCTGCCACGCGTGACAGAAACTCTCCTCGGCGGGCACAGCGGCTCCTCGGCAAAACAAACCTCCTGCCGCTGTTGCCATTTCCACGGTGACACCCTCTCAGCGGGAGAATCTCCTTGGTGACTCCCTCTTTTGACACGCCTTCGGGGAGGGTGCCTTTGGCAGGTGCATCCGCTGCGGGACGGCAGACAGGGAGAAGCCCGAGGCGGGTCTTTGTTTGTTCTTTTATCTCTGTGGGAACACCTCTGCAGCTCTGTATCTGCTGTGGAAGGCAGGGTGAAGAGAGCAGACAGTGGAATCCAGATAAGAATATCCGCAAGCAGGGCGGACGGTTTCAGATTCTCTTGCAAATTGCGGCTTGTTCCAAACTTCGTTTTTATTTTCACGAAGCTTGTGTGATTTCAGGATTCCAAGAGGTCTGTTTGGACACGTCGGTCGTGTAACCTTTCGACTGTTGGACACGTTCGCCGTCTGACCTGTTTATTGAGAGCGAGCGGGCAAGCACAGCAAGGCCAAAAGGCCCACCGGGATCCAGACACACTGACCTTGGGGGCGGACGATGGAGGGGTACGGCTACGAGCACTTTGGTGCAGACGGAGCCGCCCAGAGCCAGGAGGTGGATTATCGGAGGATTGTCGGAGACACTCAGCCCCCGCGTGGCGGCGTGTCACCCAGGGAAGGCGAGTGTTACGTCCGTCAAACCTCGCATGGCCATGGCCACGAAACCGCGGCACAGCGATACAGTGCCACGCGCATCCAGGCCGGACTGGGCCCAGAGAGGTGAGCCACCTTTTAAGCAAGCACTCAAACGAGGACGGGGACAAGAGTCGCAATGAAATGGGAAAATGCCCGCAACTGTTTCAACCGTCAATGCCAGAATGCAATGTTAAGTTAAATGATGATAAATGTGGTGTCCTCATGCGTTGCTTTCAGAAGACTCGCACATGTAAATGAACTTGCGGCCCGTCGGGTCAGTTTACACGTCCACGCACGGTTGCATTCAGATCAGTTTGCAAATGCCCTCGAGGTTGAAAATCACCGGCTTTGGAAGACACTTCATTTTTTCATTGGTTTCAAGGGATAGATAAAAAAAAAATCTTCAATCTCGTCTCAAGTCGTCAGGTGCCGTTTTGCCCTCGGTGCACGAAGACGATTGTGCTGGAACACAACAAGGCGGGAAGTGGGCAGCACGCCGCGGGGAGGATAAACAAGGCTGAATCAAGCGCTCGAAATATCTAGAGTGCATAAAGGAACCACTGACCCATATCTGAAATGACCCACTTTTTTATTTGACTCCCAACACAGAGGGTGAAACAGATCCCCCCCCTCCCCATTCCCCAGAGTCACCTTGACAGCAGCTCTCACCTAAGATTAATATAGAACAGGAGAGGGCTGTGAGGCGTTTTCGGTGACAGGCAGGACCACGTTGGACTCAGGGAAACTGAAATGCGCTGCGTGGAACGTCGGCATGCAGGAAAGCAGGAAGAGAAGTGCTGATGTTAAGCCAGTAATTCAAGTAAAGCAGCTCATAGATGCTTTACGTATACATTTGAGTGTGTCCTTCGGGGCAGGAGGTACAACCAGACCTTGATCGGACACAATCCTGCATTAGTCTGATTCTATGCTCTGTGAAGTGGCAGAAGAGGTGATAACAAGTGAGCCTCGTGGGGAGAGCGGTTTCTTGGTACACAGGTTACTGGTCAATGCATGAACCTTCTACCCATTAGCGTTCAATAGCCCAGAATGGAACTACTTCATCTTACAGTGGTGGAACTTTCTTTTGTATACCTTAACTGAACGCAGCTTCAATACTTGGGATGCAGGATCTATGAGACAGTTCACTATTATATCTACTTTTGGAGTGGTTCTATATGGTCTTAAGGTAAAACAGATCCACATCCAATAATTGAGTTCCTCTAAAAGCTGCTTTTCTGCACGCGTCCTGCAATTGTCGTCATGTGACCAATATAGTGCACCTAATCCAGTTCAGATGGTTTTTCATGTGATCGGGATTCAGACAGTGCTGCTTTTCAAATGAGTGTAAGTCACGCTCAAACACCGTGGCCGTTCGTTTGCCGTTAAATGTAAACGGATGCACTGAAAGACAAATGAAATCTACAAAACCGTTGCAGTCTTAATGCTTGTGTGTGTGTGTGTGGGGGGGGGGGGGGGGGGGCTTTGTTAATGCAATAGAAGGCTAAATGTGCATTGTGGAGCGGAGGGGTTAGAACACGCCTCCGCGAGGAGGAGAGGGGATGTGACGCTGCAGCCAGCATACATAGCCTCCGCCGCGCGACGCTCCTCCACCTGACCGCCGCTTGCTACATCCGGGAGCCACGGATCTGCGTCTTCATTTTTTTTCCTCATCCATTTGGGTCTTCTTTATTTCTTCTTCTTCTTCTTCTTCTTCTTCTCCCCCCTCCTCCTCCTCCCTCACCACTTTCCTCCTGTCGTGGTGGATAGGAAGTACCTGCGGGAATTTGTCTTCTTCGAGTCAGGTTTGTGTTTGATTCACAGCTGGAAAGTTTGCTTCCCCACCTCCTCCACCTCCTCCTCCTTCTCTTTCAACAACGTGGGCACCCGTTGGACGGATAAAGAGCTAGCTAGCGGACGTAACGTGGTGGCATCAAACAAGCCGCGTGCTCCGAGTCCCCTCTTTCGCCTTTGTTCTTTTGTCGAGGTTAAGCTGGTGAAAGCTGGCGTTGAAGTCTCGGCCGCGTTTTCTCTCTTTCTGCTTCACACGTCAAGCCGACATGAGTGACAGACACGTCAGTGCTACATGCTAACGGGCTGCTAACGCATGTCTGGGTAGCCTCGTCGGGACTCTGCTCTGCTCGGCCAAAAGTTCCTCCTTTTTTATTATTAGTAGTAGTAACGCACCTGGTGGGTTAGGGCTAAAGGGGGCAAAGTTTTCTTTTGTATTTGCGTTAACGTGTTCGTGTGGACGGCGATCCAGAAACGCCGTGACGACACAGCGACGGCTTCGGTGAAGGTAACGTTGGACATGTGCGTGTGACACACGTTTATTTACACGAGGGCATACCTGCCGTTACAGGTAATGTGTCATTGAAATACCAGTCGGTTGAAGTAACTGTAATGTTACCATCGTGTGTTTTCGCTTTTGCTCAGGTAATATGGTGCGATGGCGCTGTACACGTATCGCGTTATCTAAGATATAACGTTAGTGTATTGTGACATTTGCGATGTATGTGTTTAAAACTTTAATTTAACGTCAATATATTAGGATTAGTGAAGTTCAAACAGTCCTTAGTAGTTATGAAAATGTGATGGAACTCTAGGTGACTTGTATCAAGCATCCTCGATATACGGGGAGGAACTCGACCTGCACCTGAACGCAACACGAAACTCTATTCAAAACTGCCAAAATAGTTTCCTCTCTGTTCTTTCATTTCCCTTTTTAAGGGGTAGACCAATATCTTGGATCCTAATATTATATAAACAACATCCGCTCTTCAATTCGGCGTGCTTTGTGTCGTATCTGCTGAGGCTAAAATGGGGACTAGCACGGGATGACATCGTAACGCAGAGGATGAGAAGCGGTGACGTTGCATCGTAACCTCACTGTACAAACACGTGACGCCAGTGCAGTTAACTGAGGGGCAAACCGCCGTTTGCAAGCTACTGATCATGCGACGTGGGTCAGTGGACGTCACGGTTCACGTGTAGTTTTGGGGACAACGTTATCGACCGATGGGCCATCCAGTCAGATAAATGTTAGTGGGTCATCCGGCCATGTTCGTCTT
>NC_084901.1:3712952-3734199 GCF_949316345.1 Pungitius pungitius
GGCTGAAGAGCTATGCTCTAAAGGAGATGGGTTGACTTACAAGTGAGTAAAACAGTCATCTTCAAACTGTTTTGAAACTGTGCTGTTACAAAAAATCCTAATGTCTCTCCAAATAAGATAATTTCGTTAAGGGGAAGCAAATGAAAGTCCCCCCCAAAGCAACTTTACTTTGAGCGAAACATACCATGCCTAAATCTGTCTGGTTTGGTGATGGTGCATGAATGCAGTGGATTGAAACGGAGGGCTGTAGTCGGAGTGCTCAGTATGACCTTGGTCATGGGGATCAAATTTGCTTCCAGTGTACAAACCTGCATGATTTACTTCCACTATTAAAGGCATGATCTGTCCTGTGACTGCGTCGTGCATGTCAGAACAGCTCAAGCCTTTTCTAAAAAAAAAAAAAAAAAAAAAACAACACTCCCCCCCCCCCCCCCCCCCCCCCACTTTGGCACTAATGAAACACTAATTTCTCAAATCTTCTGTAACCTCTCTGCTCTGGGACGCATTCTGGTGATAAACAGTACCTGCTTTTGTATTTGTTTTTTTTCTGTCTGAAATCTCCTTGAAAATCCCTGAACTCACCAGTTTCATTTCCTTAATACCCTTTAACATGGCGCAAAGATTTAGTGTCACTCATTTCAGGCCGGTTCGAACTTTCTGCTGAATCCACCACCCCTGTGCTTTTTACCTCTTGAACAGGCACTAACCACCACGACAATCACTGACTTAGACGCCCGCTCGGCGCTCCCGAAAGACCGTTGGCCGATGCGCAATTCCAATGTGGTCCGTAGACGGCACATAATCAGTCTGCACAACCAAAGCGCTTCCACCGAACGACTGCACGGGTCACGCTGCTCCTGCCTCACAGACGCTTATTGAATAGAAGAAAACGGCGCTGGCTAACTAAGGGCGTCACGGCCAGAGGGGGGGGGAGGGGGGGGGTTGCTGCACACGTGACGGCCTGAATGGACGACATGCGGCTCGCAGCAGGAATCCTCTAGATTTCTTAGAAGCGCCTTTCAAAGTGGCCGATGGTGCTTCTGTGACTCTTTGGCGTGAATCCTAAAATGTGCTCAATTAGTTGAGCAACAGAGTCTAAGATGGCAGCCTATTTTTATTTATTTTTTTGATAATAGAGGAAAATGAAGTAAGCCACACCAAAGAGGTGAGATGCAGGAAGAGGGAAGCATTTTGACACAAGTCCGTCCACCGCGACTCACCGCATCTTCTGTGAAGTCACTCCCGTCTTTAACTTGACCACAGAGTGCCCGGTGAACTACCACAGACGTTTGGGGCGGGGTGACGTTACAGCACAAATTGCTCATTGTCTGAGCAATGTTGTAGTTATTTTGGGTGCATTTTTTTTTTTTTCTTTTTACATGCCTTGGCCAGAAGCTGCTTCTGCACAGTCTTGGGGAGCTCAGCTACTGCCTGTAGGCTGTGCTGTTAAAAAAAAAAGGTCTTCCATTTAACATTCAAACAACAACGACCGCGATGAGGCATCACGGGCCTGTGTTGTCTTTTTGCATTCAAATCCAACACGATGAGCTCCGGCTCGGCCCAAATGAGGGGGCGGAGCCGAGGTTTGTGGCTGCTGCTAAATGCCTGCAGGTATGTGCTTGACTTCCTGCTCGTCCCCACGCTGACGGTTTATGGGAAAACAAAAAAGAAACGGCACTCCTTCCGTTTTGGCGTCTTATTACAGGCTTTTAAAAAAAAAAAAAATTTAGACTCACGTCTGTTCACTTGCACCGCCCACCATTTTCCTGTTTCACACCCCCCCCCCCCCTCCCTCCCTCTGTAACGTCCACGTGGCATCCAAACCCCCACCCCTCCTTGTTCCTCTGTCTGTCCCCTACACTGTTTTCACACCCACATGGAAAAAAAATCCTCTGGGTTCTGGTTGAAATCCGCCACCACTCGTCTCTCCTACCGGCTCATCGTGTTCTTTCAGTCCAAGAGCTGAACGGAATCAACTGTAGCCTTTTTCTTTCTTTTTCCTGACCAAGTAATGGACGCGGCGTGACCTCCCTCACCGGTGTGTCCGCACTCGTTACCCTACGAGAGAGGAGACATAAGACAATCCAACTAAAGGTTGCAGAAGGGAATGAGTAGAAAGACACCCGGGCCATTCCAAACTAATGGGATGTATAAACAAATATTGAATTCAAATGTTGGTTTGTCTTTACCATGTCTTGCACTGTTTCTTCTTTTTTTTTTTTTTTTTAAGCCCCAGACTTGTTAGGTAGCCTCATTCTATTGCTTTCACCCAGTGAGCTACTGATGCTGAAGGGATCAGAACATGTGTTTTAAATTCTCAGTGCAGCAGAATCTACCACAAATGTGTTGTTTTAGCTCCTGGTATTGTAAAGATGCTTTGTAACCAGCCATGAACCGAGGCACCGGGTCCTTACTTCACCTTTTTTCTTTGTGTCTTTCAGTGACTTCCTGATACTACCGGGCTTCATCGACTTCACCTCAGACGAAGTGGTGAGTACCCCTAGGTGTGAGGGACATATTTGAGGGCACACGGTTGGCGGTTTTTAGAAGGTTTTTGCAAGTGTCTGTCAAATCAGATGTGACACCTTCCTGAACCATGAGATTGTTTGTTTAAAAAAAAAAAAAAAAAACGCTCTACTGCCCCCCCCAGACCTCAAATGGCGGCTCTTAACCAAAAGCAGTCTTGTTTTTGTCTGCTTCAGTTCTTCTCCCCTGCTGCGCTGCTATTTTTTGCCCCGTGTGGTGACCCGGCGGCTGCAGCCTCGCCGCCCCCCCCCCCCCCCCCCCCTCTCCCCCCTCCTTGTATTTACATTTGTCCGGTTGGTCGCTCTTCCACGTCACTCGGCAGATGACTGGAGTTAATCTCTTCAGAACCCCCCCCTCTCCTCTTTTGCTTCGTCCATCTCAGCAGATTTTAATTTAATGTATCTCTAATCTCCCCCCCCCCCCCCCCCCCTTTAGCCACAGAGTGCTCGTTGCTGTGCGAGATGCTCGTCTGCCTCGCTCTGCCTCAGCAGAGTCTATTCCTTTGCCCCAGTTTTTCACCGTAAAGTGCGTCTGCTCGAGCTCAAATAACTCCAACGAAACTCGGTGATCGGAGCTTTCGTGCATGGTCACGTGACGTGCCCCCCCCCCCCCCGACCTTTCGGGTTGGATTCAGCAGGTTGCCGCAGCTGTGCTCTCGCCGAACGGCGACGTGGTGATTTTGTCCTGACTTGGCCGTGAAGCCCCTTGAGAAAAGCCTCCATAGTTTACGTCTGGCACAGATAAGGAGGGACAGCGTGGACACCACAGCGCTCATTTGCCCGTTTCCCATGTGCAAAGAATGTCTTTGTTTTCTCACACACGGTTGGAGACAACAATAGCAGGGGATTGTGGGAATGTTCAAATCGGAGAGAGAGAGAGAGAGAGAGCGGTTGGGCTCTGTCCCTGAGAGGAAGGACTCTATATGGTGGTCCACGCATCCCATTGCACTTTATCCTAAAATCTTTAATCAGCTCTCATGTAAAACCTTTATTGAAATGAAAGAAACTTCAAATAACTCCCTTCGATTCACTGAAACATATTTAGATATCCACTGCTGTTGTACATTGAATCTGAAGTGCAGGCTGCCCCCTGGTGGTTCATGAGCAAACCTACAGACATGTTTAACCCCTCTTAGGACCTGACGTCGGCGCTGACCAGGAAGATCACGTTGAAGACCCCTCTGATCTCCTCCCCCATGGACACGGTCACAGAGTCATCTATGGCTATCGCTATGGCGGTAAGACACCACTGTGCCAAAACTGCTTCTAAGCAACGGCAGCGGTTTTAATTTATCGCCTTATTAAACCATTTTCTTCTTCTCCGGTAGCTTATGGGCGGCATCGGCATCATTCACCACAACTGCACACCAGAGTTCCAAGCCAACGAGGTCCGCAAGGTTAAGGTAAATAAATAGATGCTAAATTAGCTGACATGTTGTAAGTTCCCCTTTAACAAACTGAAATGATACACTGCAGCTAAATGCATTCTTCATCTTCTTTAAATTTCATGTCACAATGTCTGATTGTGTAAAGTCGAACGCTCACCAGCCATCTTTGATTATATTAGTCATTGGTTGTTGACTCTCGCATATATCGTTTCTTGACCTATTTGTTTTTTTTTGTACTGTCTCCATATAGGTTCATATAGGTAATCGTCCTGTGTGTGCGTTTCTGCTTTTGCCTTTTAACATTTGCTTACTGTTATGTGTCTCTGTGATGTTTGTTTTTTAATGCTTTGGACATATAAAGAAGGGGGGAGCGGTAGATAAGGCTCTGAACAATGTTGGCTTTCTCCTCCTCCTGCAGAGGTTTGAGCAGGGTTTCATCACGGACCCCGTCGTGATGAGTCCGCGCCACACAGTCGGCGACGTGTTTGAGGCCAAAGTGAGACACGGCTTCTCCGGTATTCCCGTCACGGAGACGGGCAAAATGGGCAGCAAACTGGTGGGCATCGTCACGTCCCGAGACATCGACTTCCTGTCTGAGAAGGACCGCGGCAAACCTCTGGAGGAGGTGTGTATTTTCGTGCTCCGGCCTAGAAACCCGCGCGCCGCCCCTTTTTAGTTGACCCCGACGTACAATTGTGTTGTAATCGCTCCTTTTCGCTTGCTTCTCGCTCGTCGTCACCAAGGCCATGACGAAGAGGGACGAGCTGGTCGTGGCTCGGGCCGGCGTCACTCTGAAAGAAGCCAATGACATCCTGCAGCGCAGCAAGAAAGGTGAGTGGAAGGCGCACGTGTGACGGCCTTTTCGGTCGCTCCGCTCCAACGGAATAACCCTCGACTTTTTGACATTCAACCAGGAAAGCTCCCCATCGTGAATAGCGACGACGAGCTGGTGTCCATCATTGCCCGGACGGATCTGAAGAAGAACCGCGACTACCCGCTGGCCTCCAAGGACCCCCGCAAACAGCTGCTGTGCGGCGCCGCCATCGGCACCAGAGAGGACGACAAATACAGACTGGACCTGTTGGTGCAGGCCGGCGTGGACGTGGTTGTCCTGGTGGGTGGTTTGATAGTTGAGACAACGCAATGTCAGCTCAGCCTGCGCCTATCTGTTCGGATGGTCCACGTCAATTCACTCACTAAGTGTTTTCTTTTCTTTTTTTTCCTTTTTTTTTTTCCCACATCCCCAGGACTCTTCACAAGGCAACTCGGTGTATCAAATTAACATGATAAATTATATCAAGCAGAAGCATCAAGAACTGCAAGTGGTGGGAGGAAACGGTGAGTTTGATTTTTTTTTTTTATTTTTTTTTTTTATGAATGACTGACTTGTCCGTTTTTGCCTCGTGGCTCTGATTTTCAGATTTTGATTTGCACGCCTTGTATTGCCAGCAACATCTGATCCTTTGCACCATTGCTTTGTGCCACTTGTTTTGCTCAGTGGTCACAGCAGCTCAGGCCAAGAATCTGATCGATGCTGGTGTGGATGCTCTGAGGGTCGGCATGGGCTGCGGCTCCATCTGCATCACGCAGGAAGGTACTTGCACCTCTTTGGTCTCCTGGCGACGTGGGTTTCTGATTTTTTTTTTTTTTTTCCGCTGTCAGAGTATGTGGGAGTTAAAAGTGGTCTCAATTTCATTTGAGATGAACGATAGAATGTACAGAGGATTTTAAAATGGTGGAGATGTTGTAGCTCATCAGTACCAGCTGCACCGGTTCTGAATTGAGCTATGAGCTATTTGAAAGAGACCCTCCGTGTTGTCATGGCAATCTGCCACGGCCTTGCTTGCTGTAACCATGGCGACAGGCCTCTTGTGCTCACAATGAAATCAAGAACTGAGGAAATGTGTTGCAGCAAAAGGACATGAACCTAAAATAACTTCTGTTGGTCCCCACTCAAATGGATGCTGCTTTGTGTTGTACATGTGGATTTGTGTCTGACCTCCGTTTGTTTGCTTCAAACTGATTTGTTTCAAAGGCAGCCGTGTCAGAAATATTTTCTCATTTTAATCCTCTAGTCATGGCGTGCGGGAGGCCCCAGGGCACCTCGGTGTACAAGGTAGCCGAGTACGCCAGGCGCTTCGGCGTACCGGTCATCGCCGACGGCGGCATTCAGACTGTAGGCCACGTGGTGAAGGCGCTGTCTCTCGGAGCATCGACTGGTGAGATTTGAACGATTGTGTGAAAAGGAAAAAAAACAAGGCCTTATCTCGCAATAATTTAAAATCAAGTTTGTTGTCGGAGCAGCAATGTTGCTCTTTACGGGTAATGGGGTACTACAGATAATTCTCTCCCACTCCAGTGATGATGGGCTCGTTGCTAGCGGCAACAACCGAGGCTCCGGGGGAGTACTTCTTCTCAGACGGCGTGCGGCTGAAGAAGTACCGGGGCATGGGCTCCCTGGACGCCATGGAGAAGAGCACCAGCAGCCAGAAACGCTACTTCAGGTCTGTCCAGGAGCGGCTGATTTAAACGCCCCTGATTTCCGTTTTGAAGAATATTGATTGACGTGCTTCCACAGCGAGGGCGACAATGTGAAGGTGGCGCAGGGTGTGTCGGGCTCGGTCCAGGACAAGGGCTCCATCCACAAGTTTGTACCTTACCTGATAGCTGGCATCCAGCACGGCTGCCAGGACATCGGGGCAAAGAGCCTTTCTGTCCTCCGGTGAGTTGTGTGTGAGAATAAAGATGCAGGCTTTATTGTGCGGTGCGTTTTACCAGCTCTCCATCTTCTTCAGTTCCATGATGTACTCCGGGGAGCTGAAGTTTGAAAAGAGAACCATGTCGGCACAAGTGGAGGGAGGCGTTCATGGGCTACACTCGTAAGTACAAAGACGGCATTTGGGGTTCTTTCCAAAAACTATTTTTAAACTACATTTTTTGTTTTTACTCTGCATAACCAACACCCTCCTTCTGAAAAGGAAGTAGGACCGAGCTCTCGTGGTCGAGACCAAATGTCCGGTTTTTACAGTGAGCGCAAAAGTCCCAGAAGCAGGAACGGAAACTGCAAACTGTGGTGTTTTTTTTTTTTTTTGGGTGCCGTGGAGGATTCCATCATTACGCCGCTATGAAAACAGTCCATTAGAACGCTTTTCCCTGCGTTGGCATCCGCAGACACTTACAATGGAAAATAAAGAAAAAACAGGCCGAATGTTAGTTTATTATCCTGATTTCTTTTTTTTTTCCTCTGCCTCCACAGTTACGAGAAGCGGCTCTTCTGAGCTGGCGGGGGAGGGGAGGATGGCGTGCAGCTCATCGACGCACGTCCAACTGTGACCAAATGTTAATACACGCACCACCCGCCACGCCCTCTCTGCCCTCTCCTCCGTCGTACCCACCCATCCCAGCCGGCCGTCCCCTTTGGAGGAACGAGACACTGCGGCGTAGCGAGGACCCTCGAACCGACGCCCTCTGAACACCTGGGATTTTTTTTTTTTTGGGGGGGGGGGGGGTTGGGGGGCTCGCTAAGTGGCGCGTCAGGTTTTTGGGAAAGGCACAGCTGTATCTAGAGTACGTGGTCGGTAGTGAGCGGATGAACTGTGTGTGTGTGTGTGTGTGTGGTAAATCAAGGGTAACGTGTGACTGAGTTAATAATGTGTGTCGAGTCAACAAAAGTGAAGGTGCACTGTGTTTACTTGTTGTTATCCCCCCCCCCCCCCCCCCCCCCCCCCCCCCCCCCCCCCCCCCCCCCTCGTCTGAAGCCCCTCACATCCCAGCTGTTAATGCACCAGTACGTTCAGTAAAGCAGACCCTGGTCTCTGAAGTGAATTGGTGTTTCATGCCAATCTTACCATGTTTTTTTTTTTTTTTTTTTTTCACACCAATTGTAGGTCATTTGAGGTAAAAAGCTGCTTGTGAACAGTAGCCGTTTGTTTCAGCGCATATTGTTTACTTTCCCACATTATGGATCCCGAGGTACGAGATGTCGGGCGTAACGATCATCCCGTCGACTTTGCATCCGACCAGCGTCCCCCGACGAGCGATGGACACAGTCCACAGAGGGCATTTGTTTTTTTTTGTCTTCTTTCCTCGTCAAAGGCGCCCTGGCGAATAATCAGCGTCCCGCGTCGGTGCGTAGTGTTCACACGTTGAGCATGGAAGGCACCGAAATCTGAGGATCATTCGTGTCGAGAGAAAAGAGGAAGAAAAAAAAAAAAACAACATAAAAGGTATTAAATCAATCAAGAATAGTTTGTAATGACGACTATTTCTTCACCTGTAATTTGAATACTTTTGGATAAAACAAACTTTATATTAAACCTGTGTTGTGGGGGTCTGCGGGGGGGGTCTTTGAATTGCGCATGAAGTGTTTTGATATGCCCGTTAGTTTTTTTTCACTAAGCCAAACATGGCTGTATTTATATTCTGCGTTATTGTAATTGCATATATACTGCCAAGTGTTCTGCCGCTTCCTCTTGACACTTTTTCTTTTGTAAATTTTAGAAACCAAAATTGGCGCCAAAAGCCCCCTTGTTGCCGTGTCACTTCCTTCCCGCATTTTGTAGTGTGGCATAGGTTTATGTTCTCTGTGACGGTTTTACGTTCGTTTTACAGTTGGTTTCTTTTTACCAGAGAGATGCCTTGAAACGGGACTGGACGAAGGCTCAGTGAAAACGCATAATGCCACACACCCTCTCGCCTCCTTTTTCTTACTTTAAAACGCCTCGCTTGTGTTTGTCGTTCAGTTTATGTAGGATTAGGCTTTTCTGTTATTTACATACTGGATGGATTTTTTTTTAATTTTTTTTTTTTTTTAACTTACTAGATTGTAAGGGTTGAATTCCTCTAAAGTGCTCATGTATTTACCCTGCTGAAAAAAAAGGCCTTGCAATTACACAAAATTGCAAAAAGAAATTGTACATGAAAATATATGGAGAAATATATACATATATCCAGTTGGAAATGACTGCTGCTTGTTTTCAGTTTCCCACCTAAAGAGAATTCAGGTTATTTAAAATGTCAATTGTAAAGTACTGTGTTCTATTAGTCCATCTAAAAAGCACCAATATAGTGATCATTGAGATATTGGGTTTACACTTTTTTTTAATTTATTTTTTTTATTTCAGCTTCAACGTAGTGTAAAGCTGCCACAACATTGCAGTAGCTTCTGCAACCAATAACTAAATTAATAAGAAAGGGCTTTTTAAATGGACAGAAAAGACTTTATTCATTACAATCATTTGGGATTTTTTTGAGGAATATCACTTAAGCACACAATAAATAAATCAAACATGAGTGACTTGTCTTCTTTGCGAGTTGCGAAATCACGTGGGATGTCACTTTTAACCTCGAGTAAAAGAAGCCACAGTGCTTTATAAAATACTTTATTAAACCATGTGTTTAGCAGTTATGTTTGGACATAAATAAATTAGTAAGCAAGTCAGAGTATGCTGCCAGTGTACATAGAAGCAGAGGCCATTAGTAATCGTTGTAGGATAAAGTAACACTTGTTTCCCAGTAGAGGTCACTGCAAGTCACAGGTGTTATGATTATGGAGTTTGACAGGTGCAATCCAGTATATATATATATATATATTATAACATGAGCATTAATGACAATGTTATTCTGCTGAAATTGAAAACGTCAGACTTCAGTAGTATTTAAGTGCTTCTCTGTCACAGTAGTAGTATTTGGAATGTTGAAATGCAATAAAAACATTTTGTACAAAAAAATTCTTGTCATCTGCACTCAGTGAAATGCCACCTTTTAAAAAAAAATTGTTTTACTGTATCAAACTTCTCCGGCCTTAATCAAGCACGTAAAAGATACAAATCAACTCTTGGCTTTTGACATTCTTGGCACTTAGACCCATATAGATGCTCACTAATTACCACGTACGAAAGCTTATCAAACCTTCAGAAACGTTGTTTTGGCAGCTATAGGTTTTAACGGTAAAAGCGAAAGCTACCATGCACTATCAAATAGGCTGTAAAATACCATTGACAGTCACCTTTCATACATCCTCCTTAAATCCCCCGTGTAACCCTTGTTTCACCAGACTTGTCCCTTGTAAAAAAACAAAACAAAAAAAAACCATATTTTTTTATAAATCTATAGTCTCACTGCAGATACTCAAAGCGTCGATTTGTCTGCAAGCGCCGATGAACTCCTCCTGCGCGGAGCGGTCCGCCTCCGACGACGACACGTCCAGGTCCAGGTCCAGGTCCAGGCTCTCCTGTGACGCCGCACCCAGGGTGTGATAGTTCCTCCGCGGGTCGGCGTGGCCGCGTTGCCCGGAGGACGCCGCGTGGCCCTCGGCCCCTTGCTGGAGCAGCTGCCGGGCGCGTCTCTCCGGGCTCGGGCACAGGACCAGCGAGGAGCCCCCGAAGGGTTCCCGGTAGAGGCAGCTGGAGGAAGAGCTGCCCCTCCAACGTTCAGGAGATGAGCAGCTGGAGGATGAGGACAGCGAGGGGGATGGCGGGCCGCCTTGAGATGTATCTCCCTGGGATCGGGCGCGAGAGGGCTCGAGGGGGCCTTGGGCTGCCACCTCCACGCAGGAAGAGGTCCGATAAAGGCCGGCGTCGGCCGAGAGGGGATCGCAGAGGCCGTTGCATTGCGGCGCGCGGTGGTCGCTGATGGACAGATCGCTGCAGTGGGTGGGCCTGGCGGGGCTGAAGAGGCTCGTGGGGAACAGGGCCTCGCTGAAAAGTGCTTCGTCTATGCTGCGGCGCAGGTTGATGGGCGAAGGTGGCCTCAGGTCTGCGGTCGAGTCGCTGGTGAACGAGGAGCCACCCGAGGGCTCCCCGCGTCCCACATCCTCAGGTTTCCTTGAGCCCTTCAGGTCCAAATCCAAGTCCAGGTCCCTGTACGCCAAGGCCCGGTTGCTGTGGTAGAGGAGGTCAAGGCCGTTTAGACTGCTGCCAAGCCTCTCATCCACCAGGGTGTAAAGAGGGAGGCTCTCCATCTCTCCGAGCCCAACGGTATCGACGATGGCGAGCTTCTCCTGCTGGCTGAGGGTCCACTGGTAGCTCCCGGGCAGGATGGGTGACTTGGACGCCAACAGCTCAGTCCAACAGCTTCCTGCGGCTGGGAGGTGGTCAGAACAGTAGACGGGCTGCGCCACCACCAGGGCTAAGGTGAGACAAACCCCGAGCTCGCATAGTCTGCAGCTAAACTGGAAAGCCCACCAGGGCCAAGGGTGGAATACCTCCTCTCCACCCGCCACACCCATGGCGTTGAGCATCGCGTAGAACTGCAGCCCTGCGCACGCCAGGCAGAACAGCGCTGAGACGCACACGGTGAGGGCCGCGCGGTCCCAGTCCCGGCTCTCGGCGAAGGGGCAGCGGTTGTAGCGCTCAGCGGGTGTCGGGGACGTGTTGTTCAGGTGGTAGATGTGCTTCGAGTCCGCCCGCACGTAGATGTAGAAGACGAAATAGGCCGCGGACAGGAACGTGGCCAGCGCGACGAAGGCCCCGCGGGAGACGAGCGAGAGAAAGAGGCAGAGGGGAGGCTTCTGCCGGTAGAACTCCAGCAGCGTCACCGGCCCGAACGCGGCGCCGAAGTGCACGGCGACGAGGCAGGCCAGGAAGCAGGGCCTCTGGAAGGCCGAGTAGGAGAGCTGCATCCTCGAGCGCATGGAGAGGAGCAGGAAAACCAGGCCGAACGCTGCGGTCAAACAGGGAAACGGCGCCTCGTAGAGCACCAGCGAGGCCTCCGCCGAGGGCAAGCGGTCCCGGTGGCCGTAGGCGTCGTACAGCAGGGAGAACGACCGGGTGCCGCCGGCGGCCAGCAGGAACAGGCTGACCAGGGCGAAGTAGCCGCAGCCGGACGGGCACCGCAGGGGCAGGCAGAGCAGGTTGAGAGCCGAGGCCAGCGCCAGCGCGGCGAAGGCGCAGCCGGCGCCGTAGACGTGCGCCTCCCAGGCCACGCCCCACGCCGCCATGGCGCTGTTCCAGTCGGTGTACAGCGGCACCAGCATGGGCGGAGCCGGGATCAGGTGGGGGGCGGCCGACCGGTTCGTGGCGGTGGCGTTCTGCGTGGGCTTGGCGTCCGAGGGGGGTCTCAAGTCCCAGGTGTCGGAGAGGTTGCAGATCCCCGAGCGCTCTTTATTGCAGTCTGGAAGCAAGGTGGCGTCACTGTCCACCTGGCTGTACATCCAGTCATCGGTGTACGGAGGGATATGGGGAGTTTCTGGGGGGGGGGGAGGGGAAGAAAATAGGAAAAGCTGGTTCAACACATCTGCATTAAATAGCTTGGATGAGACTCAAGGAAATGAGCTACGGCTCTAATCACCTACTTTTAATTCCCTTAAAAGCAGCCTAATTGTCCACTCGTGAGAATATACTGAGGCCTTTAATCATAATTCAAGCCTTTCACGACATTGGCTCAGCTCCAGGGTGGTGAAAGGGTGCTTTCTGCCCTAATGTGCTAATCCTGTTCAGAAGCTTGTAACAAGGGCAACTTCATACAACGCCGGACCCAAATCAGAGGGTGTGTGTGTGTGTGTGTGTGTGTGTGTGTGTGTGTGTGTGTGCGTGAACAGCCCATTCAGAACCACAGAGCTGGTTTCTCTTGCATTACGTAAGCCATCTGGAGTTTCCATGCAAGTAAAGATGATTATGATTGCGTAGGAAATGGTTTGGCTTGGGAAACGATTGCATTTAGAAGCTCTTCTGCGCCGCACATGAAGCCTTCTCGCTTCACATCATGAATCTTGTTCTATTTCACAAAAGTGTCAATATTGTTTGTGTATACAGCCCAAATTTTGTTTTTTTCATCTCTTGTTTAAAAAAAATAGAAAAAGAAAGGGGTTTAATTATGCCCCGGGAAGCCTGGCGCAAGACATTATAGCTGGTGGTGACGTCAGGGGCCAGTTAAAGAGCTGCCGAGCACCACAAAAGCTCTTCATCATTGCGTATAGATTGAAGAGATCGAAATTGTTTCGGATATAAAACTAAAAGCGGGATTTTTGTGGTCTAGCATTCTCATTTTTCAAGTCTTTATCATCTGTCTTTTATGTGTTTTTTTTTTGGACGGGTTGTATTCCTTTGTTTATGTTTTCCCACCTTCCAAAAGTGGAGACTCCCCATAGGTGGGTTCGTTATTTTTAAACATGGGACGTTTCTCTTTTCTGCTAGACTGCCCTGATTTTTTTACAAGCCTCTTTTTCCATGCTTTACGCTTTACAGTATAGAGCCGATGCAAGGCCGATGCAAGGCAGCTCTTCAGTGCCAGAGCGGAAAAAACGGCACTCAATTGGCGGCTGAGTGTGTCTCGTGTCCGAGTTCATTTGCATGTTTGACACTTGCCCCGTTTTCAAGCACCCCTGATCAACAAGGCCCTTTCTCTTTTCCCGCCTCGGATCCTGAGAGGTGGGGGTGGATTTTCACAAGTGCTTTCAGCACAGCACTTGCAGGCCTGCCTGTTCTCCACTAGGTCCTCTACCTATTTCCCTCGTTCTTCTCCTGACCCCAGAGCTGGAGGAAATACGGCCGCGACTGCCGGACACCGGTGCACCTTTTCCCCGTTTGTCTCAGACATCCTGATCGTTCTTTTGAAGCACGTCCTCAAAGGGGAGGTTAAAAATAAGGATGGCGGGTTTCCGCGGTTACGCCGTCTAGATCTCTCTCTCTCGTCTGTTTAGAGGCCGGACTGAACGCACGGTTCCATATTGACATTTAATATGACAGGAAGGAAGGACTGAAATCATAAACACTGGTTCATTTAAAATCCACAAGTGCCTCCAGGGGAGGGGAGGGGGGCGGGGGGGGGTGATTTGTTGAAAGCTATAACATCAGCAGCATTAAACGAGGTCACATCTCACTGCACCCGACAATGTCGTCCTACCAAAACAGACAGCGGGCGGGGTGGGAAAGTGTAGAATAAACACACGGCCGCGGGCATTCTGAATGTGCAGGGTGGGGGGGCAGGGGGGGGCGGGTTGCTGATAAAATCCGGGGTTCGCCCGTCTATTCGTTTACTTTCCCGGCGATTTGGAGGCCCGTCGGCCATGATGGGTATTGAACTGCTGCCCACGTTTTGTCGATAAATGTCACACCGAGCGGCCCGCACGGGGTCGGGTGTGTGTGTGTGTGTGTGTGCGCGAGGGGGGGGCCTGCGTTCCAACGGTCATCTGACTAACATCCCCCACGAGTCTGCCACGCAAGGGACGCCGCGCTCAGCAAAGTGCCATTTGACTAGCATTACAATGTTGTGATGATAACTGGGAATAAGTCAGTTTCAATCAAAAAGGAGCTGTCTCAAGGTGAATTCAGGCCCTGAAAGATAAATGGTCCCATTTTCATAAAATCAGCAAATCCACACAAGATGATGCGCTTCAGAAATTCTTCATTTGAAGGAGTGGTTTCATTATTACTGCACCAGGGGCTTTATTCACGCCTTCATCTCTTTGGGTATTGCTCGTGAATCTTCTCAGGTCTGAGGTCTCACCCATAAAGCCGCTTCATCTGCAGACCGGCCGAGGTAATGAAGGTGAGTGATTCTTTGTATGTTATAAATGAGCAACAGCCCCACGCACTCGTCTCTCATTGCGCCGATTTCCCCCATCGAGAAAACAGAGAGCTCCATCTCATCGCCATCACGTTCAATACGGCTCACCTCAAAAAAAAGCAATTGAGCTCATGCTCATCATGCTGAGGACTTGTTTGGGTCCATTAAACCAAACGGTGAGAGTTTATATTAAAAAAGCAGTAAATGTGTTAATGTGCAGCCAATATTATCAACAACAGCTTTTTGCTTCAGGCCGCAAACGGCAGGCAGCTCCCTTTTCCATTTTGCGCCACATTCCTTTAGTTGCTTGATGCTTCTAACGCTTTAAATATGTTATATTCTAACTGGTATTTCCGTCTTTCTGGCCAAACAAAGCAAGTGGTCCAGTTTGTCAGTGTGTCAGAGCAAATAGAAAATAGAAACAATTTGCAATGAGTGTTCATTTCCATTTCCAGGGATTCGGCCGCTCACCTGTGCTCTGGGGCGGCGGCGGCGGCGGCGTTGTTGGCGGCTCGGCGGGCGTCCTGGAAATGTCCGCCGAAGGAGCCGCACCTCCCCCGTCCCCCTCGTCCCCCTCGTCCTCTCTGCCGGGCGGCTCTGGGGAGACACACGCGATTTCAACCTCCAAACAATCGACGAGTGATACAAACACGGAGGCTTTGAAGAGTCGTGGGATGGGTGGGGAGGGGGGGGGGATGGTGGGGGGCAAAAAAAACAGTTTAAAGCCAATGGAAGGTTGGACCCTGTGTGGTCTCCGCTCACGGACACGTCTGAGGCTCCACGCCTCAAGCGGACGGGACTGTATTTCTTAACCCAGTTATGTCAGATGGATTTTGGCCCTCGCCCACTTAGTTAGAAGCCAGTCATCCTCGGCTCAGTGGACTGTCTCTCTGTAGTCCAATTGCATTGACATCTCTGTGCGTGCTCGTGTGTGTGTGTGTGTGTGTGTGTGCCTCCATCACAGATCCAGACTCATGAAAAAAGAGAGAAAGTGAGACGCAGAGAGGGGGAGAACGGACCACGTCGCCTCTTTCCCCCTCTGGTTCTCTCACTGACGGCGGACCAGGTGAGGTTCGGGAGTCGTTCAGTGAACGCGTCGGGGAGAAAACCGATGAGCCGACTCCGTGAATTAGATATATTTATTAAAAAAAGACGCAGAGGAGGGAGGCTATGTGGGAGGAATAAAGAGGTAGAAAAAAAAGAAAAAGAAAGCTCCTGGGAGGCCATGTGAGGTACCGTCACGTGGTATAAACTGGGTCACGCTCGCAGCAGCCCAGTTAATCGTAAGTTTTAATGGCCTTCGAAGCAGAATCTGTGGACCCCAAAACACTGCACATCCTGCACCCCCCCCCAATATTCACCCCACAATGAATCCGTATTGTTATAGTTTTAAGCACGGATATGAAAATATGATTTTGTCTTTCGTTCATTTAACACAGTTAAGCTGTTGATGAATTAATTGAAAGGAGACACTGTGCACCACCGGCCACTGACCAGAACATCTGACGAGGTCTGCTGCAAATCAAGCCCAGTAAGCACGTGCACTCGGTCGTGATGCTCGTACACAATGCACAGAGACCCTGCTGATGGAGCAAATTCAAAGCAGCAAGGGATCAGAGAGATTTGACTTATCGAACCGATCAACACCGACATGCTGAATTGTCCTTTTACCGTTTACCTAATTAGAAGAAATATTATTTCTTTTAGCCTCCATGACCATAAATTCTATCCATTTTTTTTCTTCAATTAAAGGACCTTTACTTGTTCCCCTGAAGCTTCATCCGGACAGATACCGTACAGCCTTAATTTAGTGTGTGTCGTTTCGGAGGCTCCTCGTTATCTTCAGCTCGCAGAAATAAAATAATAGAAGTCCATTACACTCCCTGTGATGTGTGCAGGCCCCGGGTGAGTTTGGGGAAAGAACACTCGTGTTGGCATCAAACACAATGATAGGACAGCAAGAGAAAGCATCTCAAATGTACTCGCACAAAATTGCATCACGTTGTGGCTCATTGGGTTCAGTTTTGAGGTGCAGTTACTAAGGCATCTGTGGCATTTTGAAACTCTAAATTACACTTAAAGATAAGTCTGAATGAATGTGTGAAATAATCCAGGTTGTTTTTTTTATCGGCATACGTGAAGTTAATTCACTGCGGGTGGAATCCCAAAAACAAACAGAGTTTGTCTGTGTGGTCAAATGAGTCAGAGGATTAACATAATATTAAAAGTCACCACAGTTGTAGATTTGCATTTAAGCCCCCTTTCCATGTAAGTTCTACACCGGGTGCATTAGATATGTCATGTCACATGCTGCGTTTGTAAATCCATTTCTTTAGTCAATTCATCTATCATTGACCGTGCTTTTGCAGTTGGGTGTTTAGGATCAGAGGGACAATAAATCCTTGCAGGTAATGGAGTGTCTTAAAGGTCTGATCGTGCCCCCGTCTATTAGCAGAGCAGTAAATGGGGGGAAAAAAGTGGGAGGTTGGGAAAGAAAGAGCAGGATAAAGGAAAGCTTTTTGGAGGAGATGCTCTTATACCCGACTCTTTCCTCCTCTCTCTAGTCACCGCTGCCCTTGCTGTTAGACGTGGGAGTGTCCCTTTAGTACAGGATTTGACACAGATGCAGAGCGGTGCTGTTTTTCTAATTTTTTTTTCTTTTTTTTTTTTAAACAGGCTCCTCAAGGGCAACGCCACACGTAGCAAACGCCGCCTCGATCGACGCAAACCCGCGCTCGGGTGTGTGTTCCACGCCTCCAGTGGGGAAGTGATTCACCCCGAGCGGCTTAAAAAGTCCATTTTCTGCACCGGATACAACATTCACATAATGGGATAATTTATGGTAATGCAGGGGCGCAGCGCTCCCATTCTGCCGTACTGGTCTCCTCCAGTGTCCTTTTGCCAAGGTGTGATTGTCTGAAAACCTGCGAGACTCCAGTGGAGACTGCAAGGTCGCATCAAAGCGCCGTGTTCGTGCACGTGTTTTTTAGCTGACGACTAAATGGAAAGAAAGGGATTAGAAAATGTGAAAAATAAATAAATACTGCAAAAGGCCGAGGGAGGGAGGGAGGAGGCTAAATGGAGAGGAGCATGTTCAGCCTGCGTGAACAGCGGCTGGTGAGCGGATGGTCCCAGTGGAGAGGAGGTGGTTTTCGCTGAGTGTGCGTTCGGAATACTGATACACGGTCGGCAGCCCTCCCCAACTGGGGGGGGGGGAGGGTGGGGGGGGGGCAAATATCTCCCTCTCATCTCTTCTGTATGCCGCCACACGATTTCACAACCGGGAAAACAAGTGCAGACACAACACACCGGGGCGCCGTAGACATAACAACGCCAGTCTCAATGCGAGCGGCGTGGAGCGGTCTGGGAATAGTTGCAATTCCTTTGTTTTTCCACAGAGGGCCTCGATGTACATTTTCGATATTTTGCAGCATTTATAGGTATACAGTATATTCAAGAAGCCCACTGGAGTTTGAAGGCCCATGTTTCACCTAGGGAGCAGCTAAGTTGACAAAACAGTCTGATTCTAAGGTCCTCTTAGTTGCTGATTTCGAAGCTTTTCACCGCATCACACGTGACTTTTTACCTTGACAGGAAAATCCAAACAATAAAAAGTTTGAGAAATTGTACTAGCATAAAAAAAATAAAAATCATATTTCATGATGTCAATTTATGGAGCAGTTGTAGCATTTTGTGTGAGTCTACGAAGCTGTTGAAATATTCAAAGATTTCTATTTGAACTGATGATGACGGACATTAGTTGTGACAGCGGCATCGTCTCACCTGCACAAAAAAAAGTACACAACTGCAGAATATTAACGTCCTACACGATGCAGACTCCGCGTACGCATCCACCAAAAGAATCACGGCTTCATCACACGGACGCCGAACCTTCCCGTGGCAGAGAATAATCGACTCATCGTTTCCTCGCCCAACCTTTGAACTGACATGATGGATGCGTCTGTAACTGCAGGAGCACCTTCTGCCGAAGACTCATTAAGCACACAGACACCAGACTGCCGCCAGGGTTGGGGGGGGATGGGCTTTGAAGAAGGAGGCGTTGCCTCAATGTCCAGTCAAAATCTGATTTTTTTTTTTTTACCGGACGCCACTAGCTGTTTTAGCTCGTCATCTTTCCCCTTTTAACAGGGAGTAAAAACCCCATCAAGCAGCATCCGATCCAGTTGTCTTTTGCATTTTCTGAGGTAGTGGTAAACGGTAAATTGCTTTACAACAGTGTTTTTTAATAGGGTGGTGCAAAATGACTCACTCCAAAACTGATCGCGCAACCGCCTTTGATGCTCTAATCTTTATTCCATCCTCTCTGGCGTGATGGAACTGTTTTATTGAATCCTTCTCGCAGTCTGCGGGGAGCGAGCATTGGAAACCTATTGGAGATGATTCGGATTGCTTCGCTCCGCGCAACAACTTCCATTTCTGAAATCTTGCAAGATGCAAAAAATTTATTTGTCATTAAAAAAAAACAGCACAGTGTAATAAACTACCACCTTTAATAAAACAACCTCCATGATGACCTCTGGGGAGCAAGCAGATATTCAATCGCATGATGGTTTTGGTTCCAGGTCGTGCACTCGATGAGTGTCGACAGGTTCTAGGGTTCCCTCGCTAATGTCGGACCTGGTCATGAACCGGGTCCTTCAAGCGGTCTGCAGCCTTTTTGACGGCCAGCTACTGCAACCTTAAGACCCGTCTGCCCATGATGGATCGCAGCTACGGAGCCAATGCCGCCACTATTGACTTGTTTAACTTTGCTTACCTCCTGCCATTGGAAAGTCAACCCTCTGGCTCCGAGTCGGGCTCGTTATGGATTCCGGCAGCGGTTTGTAATCGATCCCTGTGGCGGCGGTGTACACCCGCAGCTTCTCCTCCGCCGCGGGCCCAGACCTGGAGGTGGGAGGAGGTTCTGTCCTTGTTGCCTCAGCAGCACGGAGGGTAATGTCGAAAGTTGAGTCCCGTGGTTCTACGAACGTGGTCTCTGCGGACGCAGAAGGGGTAACAAGCCCGAGAGGGTCACTGCTGGGTAGAGTGGTCTCCACCGGTCCCGGGGTTATTGTTGTTGATGTTGTTGTTGTCGTGGTTTCGGCTGCCGTCCGCGTAAAGGCGCTGGGGACGGTGGTCTCTGCTGCCGTGGTGAAAAGGAGGTTTTCTGTAAAACCTTTGGCCTCCTCATCACGGTGCTCCCCTGGCAGCTGACCCCTCTGCGGGCGGGTGTGTGTTGCGTTTCGTTCTGGAGCGCCTGTGCCGGTGGGACCGTCGGTGACCAGAGTGCGTCTGACAGAACTGCTTGTGGGAGCGTGGGAGTCTAAAACAAGAGCTTCCTTGTCGCTGTGCGCTATGCTGCTGCTGCTGCTGCTGTGCGGAGGGTCCGATGTCCCATTGGGAAGTGACACTGTTCCTATCTTTGTCGCGCCGGTTGGGAGCGCCTGACTCAAAGTGGTCGGGGATTCAGAGGCCTCGGAGAAACTGCCGTCCCCCGAACCCAGGTGACCTTGCGAGCCATCGGTCGGCTCCGTCGGGCCTTTGGCGGTCGGTGCCGACCCGTCGTTCCCTTTCGAGCCTCCATAGAAGGGGATACGGAAGGGCAGTGAGGGAAGAGAAGGTAACTTTGGCAGGGGTGGGGTCCACCAATAAGAGATTTCCGGCGGCTTTTCTCTCGACGGCATCGGTGGCCAGAAGGCCTCTTCGTCGGCCGCGGCCTGCCTGTGAAGCAGCAGAGAGCACCAGAAGCAGAGGGCCACGGTCTGGAGGAGGCGAAGCATGCTGTCGTCAGGCGCGCGTCGTTGGCCGCTCTCACATGTCGTTCTCCATTCTCCTGCTCCCCCCCCCCCCCTCCCCCGAGGGCAAAAAAAAAAATGGCCTGAAAGACAAAGAACACACAGGACACCGGGTGACACACTTTCAATCCAACTCCCTCAGCAGCTCAATTTGAGTTCACGGGGAACTTGATAGAATTTAGCATCTGTTCAGTCTTTTTTTCCTTCATCAAACTTTCTTGAGTGTGACCTGCTTTTCGGCTTCTTCCATCTCCAGAAGGGGGAGGGGGGGGGGGGGGGGGGGGGAGTAAAAGCAAGTGTAGAAACGATGCCACCTAATAATAAAAATGGAATGCTGAAGTCAGAAGGCTGAAAATAATGAGTCACCCACCACAAATCACAACAAGAGCTTAAGGATTTGTGGACGCCCCACAATTAGTGGGTGTCCCCCTTAGATGTGGTGGTGGTGAATAATTGTGTCATGCTGCGTCGCGGTGGTTGAGCGGCTACACAGGCCGACCAATTAGAGAACTTGAACTTAAAGAACTTCCATCCATATGTATTCTTCTCAAGAAATGTGTGTGTGTGCGAGTATATGTGTGTGTGTAGGGCTGGGGGGAGGATAAGACTTAGGGTCTGCGGGTGCCAACGTAAGAATAGAAGGGACCTCTTTATCTTTTGTGGAGCACCGAGCGGTTCAAAGTCACTAGCCTGTTGCCTCAGTGAAAAGACTGGAGCGCCAAAGGAATTTCCCCCTGTGAGAACAACAACCTGTATGCTTCAGCTGCACTAAACTCCCCCCCAACCCCCCCCCCTCACCCCCCCTAAGCTTCGGCCTCGCTCGCTTTCAATCTCAGATTTATTTGTTCTTTAAAGGGAGGGAGAACAATTCGGGGAAAGAAGTGAAAACATCAATATTCACACAAATCCACTGTGTTCCCTCCCGCTCTCAATCTCGAGTGTTATTCCCCGCCCCCCCCCCCGTTTTGTGCGCTGTCAGCCTCCGCCCCCCCCCCCCCCCCTCCAGTCCCTCGTCCCCCTAATCCAAGCCAGT
>NC_084901.1:3734399-3804748 GCF_949316345.1 Pungitius pungitius
AACAGCCTACAGGGGGGGGGGGGGTGTCACGTGACTCTGCTGTTCCCCTTAGCTCGTGTTTTAGCATCTTTACCCAGCGCTTTGGTCTCTAGCTGTTGAGAGGAGCAGTTGCCAGCAGACTGGCGTGTGTTTGTTTTGACGTTGTTCAGGGTTGGGGGGGGGGGGGGGGGAGCAGTCCAGATCTGAAGGCTGGAAAGGTGTTTCCATCCAACTGTATCCTGTTTTTTTTTTAATCAGGAAAAAGCAAGGGATTTTCCTCAAAACCAAGTTAGAGGCTAACACAGTTTTTGGAAAAAAAATATTCTCTTTAAGTGGGATATTTCTCTTCTTTTAAATAGAAAGAAACCCCAAAAATAACATCAATAATAAATGCATTCAAACTGAAGGTCAAAACAGAAGTAACCTACTGGAAAAAATAAGGTAATGTGTGTGTGTGTCAAATGACTTTGGAAAGAAAGCGATGACCTAAAACTGCCTGGACGAGAGAGTGGAAAGAGCCGATCAGCGGGCGCCGAATAACACCGGCGTGATGCCCGCGGCCCTCGCCCACAGCAACGAGCGCTGAGATGAAGAGACGCCGATGCCAGGAGGTTCGTTTTTGTGGCCGTGCAGCCAAGCTGAGTTTGCTTGAGTTCGTTAAGTTCTTTTCTGTTCAAGAAAAACGTCATTCATGTTGACATGAAAAAGGCTACAGTGTACACAATGAGTTGCTGGAATGTTTTACACTGTGTAAAACAAACTTGCCTAATTACAAACATTTCTGTGAGTGTGTTTGAATTTAATCAATATGGACGTCATTATTAATAAAGCATCACATCCTCTGTCACTTTTATAATGCAATCATTGCGTTTTGCAATCATTGCGTCATCTCAAGTTATGTGGCTTCTGTGCTAGTTTGGCTCCATCTTGTGACACTAACATGTGCTGCAGTTATTTCATCAGTTCAGGTCAGAAGAAATATAGGGCCTACTTGATGCCTGTTTTGTTTCCCTATTTAGAGGAAGTGACAGTTAAAATGATGAAAGCAGTATCCTTTGAACTATTGATAGCCCAACAGATTCAGACAGACACGCTGCAATAGGGTGTCCAAATGCACCGATATACCACACATTTACCACTGAGAAAACCAATGTGGAATTTAAAGAAACGGATAGATAAAGAAAAGAACAGGGATTGCGAAAGAAAAGGGGAGGAGGAGGAGGAGGAGAAGGAGAAGGAGGAGGAGAAAGAAGAGGAGGAGGAGGAGGAGGAGGGGAGACGCGCGGCGGGCGTCCCTGCTCCTCATCTCCGTCCGGCAGAGGACCGAGTCACGCGGGAGGAGGAGGAGGGGGGGGGGGGGGGGGGCGAGTGCAGCGCGTGTTTGCCGGTCTTTGGCCGCACACGGTGTTTTTTCCGCCGACCCCGGCGGCGGGACGTAATAGTAAGTGATGCTGTCGCTGATGCTCCTGGCTACGAACCCGGCTTCGTTGACTTGGCCAGACGTGGTTGCTTCACTCCTGAAGAGACTGCAACAAATGGAAAAAAAGTCAGTGGGATCGAGTTACTAGTCTGACCGAGAATGCATTTGATCCTGCAGAGCAAACTAAAGGCAGGGTAATGCACTTATTATTGGTTAGGGAGAAAAATATTTCAATAACATTGCCAATATTAATCTTAATAGCAAGTACATTAGTTAGTTTTCCCCATATAAATGTCTACACTTTTCTACACTTTTTTACACTTTTCATTATCTTACTCTATGTTGCACCGGTACACTTATAGGTTTACATTTTGGGGTTCTTTTCTTCTTTTCTTGCATTTTATTTTTCTTTGCATTTTTTTTTCACTCAGTAACGGATATGATTTAAAATGTAGCGAAGTACAATACTTCAAACAAAAAATACTAAAGTAAAAGTAAAATTACAGATTAAAAAAAATACTTTAAAAAGTCGAAGTACACATAAAACTACTCAATTACAGTAACGCGAGTAAATGTAATTCGTTACTTTCCACCTGTGGAAAAGAAAATAGTAACATTTCATAATCTTTCATTAATGGATGAACCTGCTGTGATACCTTGATAGCATTTCAGTAGATATGATGCAGCCTTAAAACGAGTGGGTTGCGTTCTATTCCGTACATATTGAAACCGAGGAAATTAAATTGTAGATATGCGTTCAAAACTGAAAAGAAATGTTCGGTCCGTTAGCGCCCCCTCCTGGCCGCTATACCGCACCGGCGTAAACTGCAAAAACACGTGACTCTCAGTAGGAGCCGGTGACCCGCGGAACCATACGGCGTGCCCTCCAGTGGCACGAGCCAATGGGCGTGAGAGTGACGCGAGGAGCAGGAAGACCCGGTGTAACGTCACCTGTCTCGCGAGGGACATTCAAGACAAACCTGTCCTTGAAAAAAGAAAAACCGGTAGGTGCCGCACTGTCGCCTGGCGCTATCCGATGCCCCGCGTCACTTCCTCGAGGGCGTGAACACACCTGTGTCCTCTTTTTTTGTGTGTGTTTATGTCCCATAAAATCAACACTGACCGCCGAGGGAGGGGGGCGCTATCCCCGCCCCGGAGGAGGGATAGCCTACACTACCCGGCGCAGGACCGCGACACAACACACCGGGCACCGCCGCCGCTGCGGATGAATTGACCGACCTTCGCAAGTCTCTCCCCCCCCCCCCACCCTCCCTCCTTTTCTTTTCTTTCTTTGTTGGTCCTTCTTCACAGAATGGGGAACCTGGCTCTCGCCATCGGGTAATGGATGTTGTGTGTCGTTGCTCGCGTGCGTGTGACCTGCGTCTCGAGCGTCATTTGGCTCCATGTAGGCTGATACTGCGCCGTATCCTCCTCATGCGAGCCGGATGCGGCTGTTTTAAAAAAAGCCCCCAAAAAGACGTTTATTTTTCAACAGTTCGCTCCAGTTGTATGTTGTTTTTTTTTGGTGCGTGGGTGAAACGGGACACGTATTAATATCGCCTCACAGGCTTCGTTTTCTGAGCGCATAATCCCCCCCCACCCCCCCGCAGCGCCCCCCCCCCCTTACTCCGCACAAGATGTAAACCCTGGAATGCATCATGGGTGCGGGACCGCCCCTTCATTTGGGACACGTACCAAACGGGATCACGGGCGACACGGCAATTAAAAGCCATTCCATTGTTATTGCGGATAGGCAGCGTTTTTATTGGTAAAGTTAAATGATCTATGAATATAATCAGAGGTGGAAAGTAACGAATTACATTTACTCGCGTTACTGTAATTGAGTAGTTTTTCTGTGTACGTCTACTTTTTAACGTATTTTTTTTTAATCGGTCATTTTACTTTTAAAATTTTTCTTAAAAAACAAAAGTATTTTTTGTTTTGTAAGTATTGTACTTCGCTACATTTTAAATCATATCCGTTACTGAGTAAACAAAAATGCAAAAAAAAAAAAAAAAGAATGATGGAGACGGACAAAACAGACGCAAACCCAGCTGAAGTCCAATGAAAATACGAAGCGTGGCCGCTAAACCGGAAGTACGTGGATTTTCACAGTAAGAATCGACGCAACCGTCTGTAATGACAGCGGTTACCAGGGTAACAAGAGGAGAACAGTTCATTAACGAATATAAATAAATAATCCTGGTCTGACGGGATGTGTTAGCAGCAGTATTATTGACTACACTCGCTGCTCCTGGCTCTGATATTTATTGTCCACGTATTGTTTTGCTTCAGTGAGCAGAGCAGAGACAGTTTAAGGAGGTCACAGAGTAAACGTCGGCAGTATCTGGCCCGAACCTGAAATGATTTGGACATCCTGCTTTACTGAATCCATATTTAGTGGTTATAGTAATGTTTAAAATGTTTTATTGGATGATCTGCACTAAAATCATCTATCTCTTTTATTTTTATTTTATTATTTTTGCCATTACACTTTAATTTGTAAAGGTCTTCCTTCAATTAAAAACAACTAGATGGAGATTTATTTTCCCTTGTCTTTTTTTTTAACTACACTAGAATCCGCACCCCACCCAGCTGTTAAAAAAGTAACTCAATAACTTTTACTCTGAGTAAATTTTTAATGAGCTACTTTTTACTTTTACTTGAGTACATTTTTAAACTGGTAACTTTACTTGTACTTCAGTAAAATTTTACTTAAGTAACAGTACTTTTACTTGAGTACAACATTTTGTTACTCTTTCCACCTCTGAATATAATGATGAACAAAAGCCTCAAAGTGGGTGAGATATATTTTTTGAATCATTCTGAAGGGTTGCAAGAAAAAGAACCCCAAAATGTAAACCTGTAAGTCTACCGGTGCAACAGTGTAATAATAAGATGATAATAATGAAGAGGGAAAAAAAAGACAAAGTGTAGAAATTTATATGGGGAAAACTAACTAATGTACTTGTTATTAAGATTAATATTGGCAATGTTATTGAAATATTTTTCTCCCTAACCAATAATAAGTGCATTACCCTGCCTTTAGTTTGCTCTGCAGGATCAAATGCATTCTCGGTCAGACTAGTAACTCGATCCCACTGACTTTTCTTCCATTTGTTGCAGTCTCTTCAGGAGTGAAGCAACCGCGTCTGGCCCAGTCATCGGAGCCGGGTTCGTAGCCAGGAGCATCAGCGACAGCATCACTTACTATTACGTCCCGTCGCCGGGGTCGGCGGAAAGAAGACCGTGTGCGGCCAAAGACCGGCAAACACGCGCCGCACTCTGCCCCCTCTCCTCCTCCTCCTCCTCCTCCCCGCACGACTCGGCCCTCTGCCGGACGGGGGTGAGGAGCAGGGTCCCCCGCCGCGCGTCTCCCCCCTCCTCCTCCTCCCCTTTGCTCTCGCAGTCCCCGCAAGCAGACCGGCCCCTCCTGCTCTTCTTCTCCTGGCTCGGCGCCCGGCGGGCGGCGGTGGGCAAGTACAGGGACCTCTACCTGGACCGCGGCATGGACGTCCTCCTGGTCCAGAGCAGCGTGATGCACTTCCTGTGGCCCCGGTGGGGGCTCGGCTACGGGTTGGAGGTGCTCGAGGTCCTGGAGCGGCCTCAGTTCTCGGGGAGGCCCGTGGTGATCCACGCCACCTCCATCGGAGGCTTCACTCTCTCCCAGACCCTCGCCCACGCCGCTGAGGGGCGGAGGGAACCCGCGGGCCTGGCTCAGAGGGTGAGGGGGCACGTTTATGACAGCTTGGTGGTCGGCACCCTGGAGCACATGGCGATAGGTGAGTGGGGTTCACCTTCCAGTGACTTTTGTGCTGGATTCCAGTGTCACTTCTTTAAATACTACATTAGCCAGCTGATCCACCGCTCCAGTCAAGGGTCCTGGAGCTATTTGTGGCAGGTTGTTGTTTTTAACCTACGTAGAGGATATAAACGTTTCATTCTTTATATAAGGCTGTATATAAAGCTTTTTCATTTTTTCAAGTATTGCTTAATCGCTGGTTTTTCATAGCAAGTATCCTAGAATTTTGAAATAATAAATCCGATCACAGTGTCTCAGACCCCAAGGCAATGTTGGGAAGAAGAACAAAAAAGGCTGAAGCCAAAGAAATTGGATATATTCTAGTACAAAGAAACAAAAAAAAACAATAGAACTGACACTTTTATCTCAATAAAGGAATTTACTAAAAGTGCTACTAACTATAATTATTACAGTTTCACAGACGTGATGTCCTCAAATACTTCACTTCCTCCAACAGTCCAACACCCACACACATTTAAGATGTTTACTGATGTAAAATAAGGAAAAGCAGCAAATTACTAAGCTGGGATGAGTCATAAAAAACATCTTAAATGATACATTTAAACAATTATATACAGGATGTCATAAATGATTAACCCACTCTATCATTTACTGTCCCCCGTCATTCAGGCCTCGGCAAGACTCTGGTTCCACGGTTCGAGAGCCTTGTCAAAAACGCCGCCATGCTTTACTTCTGGCTCTTCAAAAAGCACACGGCGGACTTCTACAACAACAGCATCCGGGTCTTCCACAACAGCCCGATAACGGCGCCGGCCCTCTTCTTCTTCAGCGAGGACGACGCCCTGTGCAGCCCGGCCGACATGGAGCGGTTGATCGACCACTGGAGGGGGAGGGGCGTGACCGTGGAGAGCAGGAAGTGGAAGGTGTCGAAGCACGCCGCCCACATGCGATGCCACCCGGAAGAGTACCTGTGCACGCTGGAGAAGTTCCTGGACTCCCTGGCACTTTCGCCCCCCAAAGCAAGCATTTCAAATGTGGGAGGCTTGCGTGTTTAGTTGGAGAGGTCTGTTGTAACGCCGTGAGGTCAATTATAGCCGTAGCATGATTAAAGGTGTCATTTAACAAAGTATATCTCTTTGAAAGAATCCTCAATTGTTTGACTTTGCTGCTTTTAGCCGTTACATTTAAAACGATGTGCACTATCTACTTGATTACTTTGGACCCATGTGATGCTTTCACTGCACAGGAAGTGTTCTTCATTGTATTGCTGCTGCACTTTATTACCAGATCTGGTTGATGCGCAACATGTGGAATAAATGGGATTTGAATTTTATTGCGTCTGGTTTGTGTTTTATTTCAACAGAAAAGCAAAAAATGTACACTTTGGATTTGCATTGCGCATGATGGGAAATGTTTTGGTGGGAGGGTGAACTATGGATGCATAAAATAACAGGTCTGGTATAAGCGCATGAGGTCGGGCTCCTCAAAACAGAGATGGTTGATGAGAGGGAGAAGCTTGGTACCAAAACTGCATCCATGGGTCTCCATCATGGACATCCAGAGCGGACAGAGGAGCATGTCAGGAAACCTACGGTGCGTCTCTCCATTTACTCAACTGGGTAAAACTGATTAAAATAACTACTGTGAGTAGGATATGAGAAATCTGAGTGACTGGGGTAACGTTAAATAAATGCAGACTGGGGAAACTGCTTTCTGACGCACTATGACGCAGTTTTGTGTCCATCCGCAGCAGTCGATGCAAATAGAAAACAGTGACGTCTGCTGGCCAGAGAGTGACACTGCGCCCGTATGGATGCAGTAAATCTGTGCAAAGAATCATAGTCATAACATTACTAAATAATCAGACTTATGTTATCGTGGATTTCTGCTTTTTTACATTGTGTACTGTACAGGGTGATTGTTGAGCAGTGATACATTTGCTGCTTTTCCTGTGTGTGTGTGTGTGTGTGTGTCACAAAGCCGCTCTGCATGGTGATGTCGGTATTAGGGAGGTTTGATGTGGGTCAGAGTGACCTCGGCAGTAAGCTACACACAATTATCTTGCCACGGTGTGGATTTTATAATTTGATTAAGTTTTTTATTAATGCCTGGGAAGAGGCATTTCACTGTATCTCATTAATAATAATTCCTGAATGATTTTCTGTCAGTGTTGGCCATTTAATTTAATATTCCAACACTGTTTACATCGCTGTCAGCAACTCATTATTATTGGATTAGATTATTATTTTAATTTTCAGGAAAGATGCCCTTGAGAAATACAACATACCATACTTTTTTGACACATTGTATTAACAATTTAAATACAAAATAATATGTACAAGTCTACCGATCCTACACAATACAGCTACAGTTCCTGTATTTTACAAGCACTGCGCTGTTTTTTAAAATAGTTTTAGGCCTGAGTTCCAGTCCTACCAGCATCACGAATGACTGCAACAAGATTTATCTTCTGCTGAGTCCGCGCCGATGACTCCAAATCGCTTTTGTGAGTTTGGCTTTTGGCCATTGAGCACAATCGCGTCATTCAGTCGAAACCAAACACAAAGACACACAGCAGATGAGCAAAAACCCGAAAGCCTAGAACAGCAAACATCTCCTCCTCCGACGCCATATTGTGTTTCGCCAAAGGAGACTGGAACGCTTAAAATGTTATTCTGACTTTTTTTTTTCTTTCTTTCTTTATTTTACTCGTCTTTGTGACGGAGCTGGAAAGGGTTCTCTGGGTTGCAGTTCCCCTAAACATCCTCTGGAGAGCTGCCTTCACCAGGAGATCGAAACCGCCGAGCAGTTGGCCACTTTAGTGTCGGGTGACATCCTCTCTTTCTCTTATTCACCTCCTTGACTCACAACGAAAGGCCTTAAAAACAAATCGTTTGATTGCATCGAACTAATGAAGCGATGCTACCGAAGAAGAGATTCTTCAGGGATACCACCCCCCCCCCCTCCCCCCGAAAAAAACGGTCGCCGTTACAAGCGGGACACGAGGTGCAAGAGTGAGTCCGCGGCACTGTCCTATTTCCCAGGGCCATGTTTGACACACACACACACACACACACACACTGTGGGCTCCATTCTGAAGGGCCAGTGGGAGATTTGTTAGGTCAATTAACTGATCCGCTGCTGACACCCACCAGGCAGGAAGAGCCTTTTGGGCCTCGATAATCAGCGCCTCGTTCTTTTTCTCTTCGCTGCGGTTGTAGTTGCAGCGTATTTGCATAACACCGTTTTTTTGGAGTTTTCTTCTCAAAGCATTTATTCAAAGGAGAACAAGAAAATGAAATGACGTCCTAATTTTGTTCTGCTGAAAGTTTGAAATCTTTGTTGAGGTATAATCAAGCTTTTTCACATGAATGAGTGACAACCTACACACTGCAGACAAAGTACATCAAAGGCAAAAGGATAGTTGACATTGGTTATAATATATTGGACGGACAACAAGACAATATTAAATCTACTTCACGCAAAGCTTTATTCAACAAGTAAAAACACTTCCTCGGGGTCAGTGCACGGTACTCGTGCACGTGAACGGCCCCTGAGCGACGCACAGTAACCTCCTTGGGTTTCGTTGGGCTCACGGGTGACAGCAAATGAATCCGTTTACGCTCAAGCTACACGTTCGTTTGGCCTCGGCTTGTTTTTTATGTTGCTCCTGGAGGTAATTCTATCAAAGGCTCCTGTACACATTCAAAATGATAGTTTTGTGTTTTTCTCAATGACTAGAATACTCATGTCTATACCAGCTGTGTATATGTAACAAGAAGATGTTTTGAGCGCATAGATCGATGAACTCAGAGCAATGACCACTTTGACGACTCACAAATAATGTACAATGCATGTGCATGAGGAGAGAACTCACATTTACATTCACTAGTAATGGAAAGCCTTGTTCCGCAACAGAGTAATATCAAAATGTTCCATTTGCATGCACGTATAAAACAGAAAAATAATCTCCCATTGACATTTTGAGCGATTTAACCTTAGAGTTGTTTTCCAACGGTGCATCTTGACACATGGTGTGCAAAGCTGTACACACTTTGTTCTGAAGTCAGGCTGACTTAAGTCGTTTTCGTGCTGTTATGAGACCCTCTGCAGTATATATTATTTTTTTCTCAGGATGGGTAAAACATCCTGCATCTCAAATACTTTCGTATTCATAAATCCCACCCTCGTATTTCACAACTGATCAAAAGCCACACTGGGAAATCCACAATAATCACAAAGCACCACAAATCAGCAGTTGTCCTGACTCCTGACCTCTGAAAACGCCCACACGAGAGATGAGAGATACTCACGGCTCCATCGGGAGGAGAGACGCCAGCATCCAGTGCAGATACTTTTTGGGGTAAGGGCTTCCTGGCTACTTCCTCAGGAACAGCAAGCCCAGACCGCAAAAAGACCCACAAAGGACAAAGATTTCCCTTTGTCGCGTCGTGGCGATCTCCTCGGCATTCTAAAGGGAAGAAACAGAGCCGTTAGCGGATCGGACACACATGCGATGAATGCATGAAGCGAGGAGCACTGCTTCACGCGTGTGGGAACTCTGGGAATTCTTTTCTCTTTTTTTTCCGAATCCGGAATGCGGAAAAACGTTAACTTTCTCCTGTCAAACGTGATTCCTCCATCATCTGCAGAAAGCTCAACAGGCGTAATTTACACCAACCAACCCCCCCCCCCCCCCCCCTCCGCTAAAGCATTCCTACAGAAACTTAAAGCACACGTGTTTTTACATTGAGGTGAAGTCGATGCTTGAATAAAAGACGTGCGAGAAACAATAATAATTCCACTGATTGACACTGATTGAAGTCACATATCGTCTTCATCAGATCAAATTAAACTGTTTTTGATGTAGTTCTTGATGGGAGCTGCCTCCCCTGAGTTAGTGTGATACTGCAAAGGGTGAGAGGTCATACGTCACCATACACGCAATTGGATGGTATCAAGACCCCTTTCAATCCAACCTGCAGTTCACCGCCCCAGCAGCAACGTGGTGTCATGAAGCTGCGATGTCTTTAAACTGGACTTTATACCTTATTGTGTAGAAAACGAGAAGAACAAAGGTTTCCATCTGCAGATGAAATCTGTTTAGTAGATTTGAGAAGGAGGTTTTGAAATGAATTGAAACATTGTGCAGTTGGTGGTGTGACTTTCTTTGTATAGGGATATTTAGCTTCTCCATGCAGACGAGATTCGGGTAGAACTTGAAAATTCAGGAGTCAAATCACAAATTGAGGGAAATTATGGGATTATTGTCGGGTTACGGTGAAAGAGCAGAGACTCCCCTGACAACTCTGTCCTGGGCCCCCTCCTCTCCCCTATCTACACCAACCTCTTTCAGCTCCGTCATTCGCTCGCATGGTTTCTCCCACCACAGCTATGCCGATGACACCCAACTTGCTCTCTCCTTCCCTCACTGGGATCTCTGCCGGTCTGACTGACATCTCTCAGTGGATGTCCGCTCACCACCTGAAGATCAACCCTCCGACAAGACTGAACTACTTCTCTTTCCCCCGGAAAAGACTCTCCCACCCAGGACCTGACCGTTAACTTTGACGCTCACTCTGACTGCTGGGAAACTCTCCCTGACTCCCGACATCACAGCGACAACACGATCCTGTAAGTACACGCTCTACAACATCAGGAGAATAAGGCCCCTTCTCACTCAGAAGGCGGCGCAGGTACTTGACTACTGTAACTCTCTCCTGGCACGTCTCCCTGCTGCCGCCATTCGACCTCTGCAGCTCATCCAGAATGCAGCAGCTCGACTGGTCCTCAACCTTCCGAAATTCTCCCACGCTGCTCCACTCCTCCGCTTTCTTCACTGGTTACCAGTTCAAAACATTGGTTCTCACTTACGAATGGATGTGGTCCAGTCTACATCCAGGACATGGTGAAACCCTACATCCCAACCCGCACACTCAGCTCTTTGCATCTGCCAAGCTGCTTGTTCCTCCCTCTCTGAGAGAAAAGCACTCGGGGAGATCGCGACTCTTCGCTGTCCCGGCTCGACATCAGGACTGCAGAGAGCCTTTACAACTTCAAACTCAAGACACACCTCTTTAGACTCTACCTTGACTAAAACACTAACAAACTGTAGCACTAACAAATGGTAGCACTTAAATTGTACATATAATGGCACTTATCTACAACATATTCTGAAACTGCTTATTTGACGAAAATTTTACTTTCTTGTTACTTAAAATAATAAAAGCGTCAGCTAAATGGCATGTAATGTAACATATTTGTCAAATATCCAACCGTTGTGACGCAAATGTTTCACAGACACAAAAAAATAACCAGGACATGCAACAAGAACTGAATTGAAACTTTACTTCATCAGCTTCCACCAGAGATGCTAATCCACAGAAAAGCACCCAAAGGTTGCTCAAGGGCATCAAACCAGAAATATACAATATACTGTATATGTACAACACCCCACACAGGGATGAAAAAGCTGCAATTTGAATGAAATCTTGAAGGTTTTAATGAGAACATTCCTCACATATGTTTGAATCTGTTAAGGAAAGGAAAAATAAGTCTTCCACTGATTTTTTTTTGTTTAATTAAAATTGCCCTACACGAAAACATGTAAACATGTAAACTTGTAAAACCCTCAATCCTGAAAACCCCCATTGTGAGCCAGTCAGCATGTCGTGCAGCACACAGGTAGTTTCTCTCTCCAAATACCATTGCATGCCACTCCCTTATCAACCTGCAAAACCTGTCTCATCTATAAAAAAAACAATAAAATTGTCTTTTACAGCATTTCCTGACGGAAGTAAGTCATTGTTATCACAATATTTACGTTCAGCTTTACGATTTAGACTTATGAAGCTTTCAGGGTCTTTGAGGGGTTCCAGTCAATGAGCAGTCCTACAGTGGCTTGTTGCTTACTGAGGGAGCGTGCGGGCACATGACCACATGAGAACGACGGCTCGCATCGTGCAGGTGCGTTACGTCACGGCCAGGGCGGCTGAGGACCAGCAGACCGGACCATCTGCACACGTAGGCATCTGCCACTTACCTACCCGCATGCGTCATGTGTGGGGGAAGAAAGAGGGGGGGTGGGTAGTGGGGGGGGGGGGGGGGGGGGGGGGGCGTATCACATCCCCTACTGCTGTTTTGTGTCCCATATATCCTTGCTTTCTCATAGATGGCTTCATTGTGTATTTCCTTAGTTGTGGATCTGTGAGTGCTCGACAGCGCTCCAATTATCTCGTATTCGCCGTGTCGGTTTCTCGGGGAGGGGGGGGGGGGCTTAAACCCCCAGGGGAGCTCCCTCGTCCTTTCGTTTGCTGAGGTGGTTGCACCTTTTTTACAGCAACGGACAAATCAGCCCGGCGTTCGGAGACGACTGCATGGCACCCGAAACGCAGGGAGCGCGCTCTCCGTGGTCCCGAAATACACCGCGGGAGCTCTCCGCGGTGCTGAAACCTGCAACGCGGGATTAAAAAAAGCCCTTCTCCGGAGCCCAGTTTGTCAAAAGAGAGAATGGTGAATCTATTTACACACGTATTAATATTTAAGGGTAACAGAAACACACACAAAATGCAGGGAAACAAAAATATATCTCTATTCTGGTGGCTTCGCTGCGCGGTGTGCAGCGCTCTGGAGATGAATTGATCGCGCATGAATTGGCACTTGTTGCCTTAACGCATTTGACAGGCCCGCCGACTGGGAGCGATGTCTGTTTGCGCGTCCGCGCGTGCGTCGGCGCGCGCTGTTCCACACAAAAAAAACAAGTACCGTTACTTCTTCAGGATACTTCTCTCTCTGTCCCCCCCCCCCCCCCCCCCCCCACACACACACAACACCCGGCAGTAAAAAAAAAAGTAGCTTCTTGACAAATAATGATCAACCAGCCCCGTTTCTATCGATGTCGAGTCACCGGCGTTTTCCTTTTCGACCACACACGCTTGATTTTATTCTGTTTCCCACATTTTTTGGATGAGACGGATCGTCCTCACAATTGCAATTATCGCACTAAAATGTATCCACTCGTCGCCCCCCCCCCACCCACTAGAGCACCCACCGCCCCCCCCTCCCATTCTCCCTCTATCTCTCTCTCTCCCTCTGTGTCCCTCTCTCTCAGCGGTGAATCTGTATCGATGGATGCAGAATTTGTATCGCATCGGTAGCCCGGTACGGGGCTGTGTGGACCGAGCACGTCCGCCGCTGCGGTTGATGACAAAGAATAGACATGAACTCAGTGGAAGTCGACACGAAGATACTTTTACTTGAATATATATATATATAAATATATACCGCCGTCATCCCATCATCACCACACATCGACACACGAGCCACTCACGCGTCCCCGTCAAAAGTCGGGAAATGAATTTCTCAATGGCTTTCTCTACGTGGCAACACTCTTGCACGAAAACGGAACGGCTGGTTGTTGTTTCATTCATTTCAGCAATAAGCAAAGAGGAAAATTAGAAGAATAAAACGGGCTCACCCAGCAGTCCTAGATCCGAGGAAGCGTGCATCGTTTTTCTCCCCCCTTTTTTCCCTCCAATAATCCCTGGGAATTTGAACGGCACCCATTGATATGCAGCAGTGGGTCCCCCCCCCCCCTCGCCCCCCTCCCCTCCACCACCACCACCAACCCCCCTCCACCTCCACCCTCTCTCACCCTCCCTCCATCCTAACTCTTCCCGGACGTCGGTCGCATTGCCTCCCATTCATTTCGGTCTATATTTATTGTATTTCCGCGCGTGCCTTAATCTTAATCCATTTTGTCCTCCTCCCTCCTCTGTGGAAAATGCTGCAAAAGCTCTAATGGAAGCCACTCAATTCCTCCAGCCCGCTTCTTGCTGGTGACCTGCATTGACGTCATTGCGTCATTAGGTTTCCCCTGGAAACACGGGAGAGCCAAAAATAGAAGCACATTAATTCAAACCCCAGGCTAGAGGGAGGGGGGGGGGGCTTGGGGTAAAGGGGAGTTGGGGTCTGTTTATGGCGACTATTTCTTGTTATCAATCCATAATCCCCCCCACCCCGACACACACACACACACACACACACACACACACACACACACACACACACACACATACAAACACACACACACACACACATTTCTCTTTCTCCCTTCACTGATTGTACTGAGCTCCATCTCGACATGCTCTTACACATTTTTTCCAACTATTAAGGAAATCTCTGTCTCATATTTTAATAGGGTAAATAAATTGCAATATACGAATACATATATATTATGGCAGACGTATTTATAGTGTATATATAAATGTGGTTATATTATAAACAGTAGAATCTAGGGACGGTAAGCGACCTGTTGCAAATGCCGGTCATTGAGCATAGAACCTGTGTAAGGTCCCAACAACCTCATTCACAACATTCCAATATTTTGGCTCTCACGGAATCTTAAATTCAGAAAATAAAAAATGACTTGTGTGTGCTTACGCTTATGAAAATATCCCCAGGGCCAAAACTCTGCACACCTATGTTTGTAAATTTCTACAATACATAAATCACAGGTTAGTTTGAAAGTTGAATAATAGTTGATGGGTGTGATAAAGTAAACATCAGCAGGCTATGTTTTATAACCAACAGCTGCCTCCCATAAGAGTCCAATGGGCTTTATTTTGATTTGTTCATGCGGTCATTCATACATCTCCTTAATCCTTTCACGCACCCGTGACAGCCACCTTTGCAGTGACGCAATGTCCTCCTCCCCTTTAAGTTTCGTCTATCTGCTGTCATCTATGAGGACAAGAGTGGTGATGCTGCAACCTGTTGGGGCTTATGAAGGAAAAACAAAACTCCGGCAGCATCAGCATCGTGAGATAGACGACATTGCCAATCGTTGCCGCGGTGATTTCCCTAAACATGTAATTCTGCTAACTACAAACAGTTGTGTGATTTCAATATATTTATTAATATTTGCTTTGTTTAAAATATAAGGTTTCTACAATTTTTGCTAAACACTAATTTTACTGCTGACATAAGATTCTGCATTGTATTAAATAAGCATCAAAATAGAGCTTTTATTTGTATTCTTTTAAGGATCCATTGTCTTTTGAGTGTAAAATTGTCTGCAGATTGAAACAGATCACAATATGCATCAAGTAAAACATACGCTTCAAAATATAACTTTAATTCATATAAACATTTTTGAGAGGCCTTCCATTGCTATTCATTTATCAAGACATGATCATCAAAACAAGGATTTCCACATCCTAAAGAACAGTGGAAGGGACTGCAGCCACACACAGACCCACAACCTGGACTATTATTTTACATTTCAGGAGATGATTTATGCATATTTTCTGTTCTCTGCCGTCATAGTGGCAGCAATGCATCTATTAGGGAACACCACCATGATTCGTCATACCTCTGGGATGTCATCCGTCTGACAGGAGCTTCCATTCTTGTGACCCGGTAGGTCGGGGAGATTTCCACTGCATGAGTTGAAATAATAGACCGCATGCGGCTGCCATCCTTTCCCGTAGCTTTGAAGCGCGACTTTCGGGCTTAACGGCCGTTTGGCCGACCGACGTTCATCACACGGTACCATGAGAGCGCAGAGGCATGACGGCTTGGTCACTGCCGTGATGGCGCAGTACAAGTGTGCATTGGACGGTATCTGTTACATGTGATACGGTGTCACTTATATTCTTCAAGAGACTTGGTTCAATCTTTTTTTTTTTTGCGATAAGAAGACACAATCATCAAATCTCAGCCGTCGATTTCCTGTCTGACTGTAAAGTTGTCAGGTTGGCCCGGCTGGTTGTCAACCATATGGCGAAATGTGTGTAGGCCTATACATGTGTTCCTGTGACTCCTCTTGGTTTGTGAGTCATGTGTCAGGAGTAGCCTCAAAGCAGGAACGCTAAAAGGACCAAAATGTATTTCTGGATGTTTCTTATTTCAGTCCATTGGTTGGACAGCGAGCTGTGTTGGCGTGAAGCGTTCTACTGTCCTCGGGGGCCAAAGGGTATTTGTTGCTATTCATTCCTGCCCAGAGACGATAAACGTTAATTAATGGCCGCAGTGTTGAACATGCATGAATCCATCTGTGGAAAATGGTTAGCCTTTAGTGTCTTAATGTGGCTGTGATGGTGAAGTTGCATTATTAAACCACCCCGTTTGCACTCTTAAATCTCACGATGATACCCTCTGCACATTTTACAGTCCAGAAAACAAGGCGCTCCATCCATTTAGAGCGGAGCACGTTAGTTCTGCCAGATGAAAACAGCGTCCAGCTAAATTACATTTTTCTTCTCACCTCACCCCATTACCTCACTCAATACATAATCTTCCTCTTTCTATTGATTCCCCGGACGAGTTTCACCATGCCCCTTAACATGTGTATTAATGATCACTGTCTTTCTTTTTCTTTTGCTCCCACACACACACAGACTAGCAACGGGTGTGCTCCGGGTCAAAGACACTTTTGGCAGGGATGCGTGTGAGTGTGTGGGAGGGTAAGAAGTTGAGAGGATTGAAATATATATAAAAAAAGAGACAAATAAACACCGACTCGATTTAATTTTCCATGTTTTTGTTTTCCTGCAATCTGAAACCTGGATTGTAATGGGATAGTGACTTGACTTGTCGATGCCCAAATGCAGACGCCTCACCGCGGACACTGACCATTGCACCACGACACACTGCGCCAACTGCTGACGCCATCTGCTGGCCAGAGGCATCCACTGCAGTCACAGTGTGGACTGATCCGCCGGATCAAATACCTTCCTGCAGGTTCTTCACAAAGCTCTTGCATTACCGTGATGATCACCCTGCCAACATCTACCTCGTTTTAGACGTGTACTCGCACATCAACCCGCCCACACTGTTTGCCTGTGAAAGTGGGACGGGTTTGGTTACAGTGAAACAAACAGATGTGCCCGAGAAGATGGGATAAGAGAGGGAAATCTAACACGCTTGTTATGAAACTGGTGTGTCTGCGCATGCTTCACATTTGCACTAAATTACCACTGCCGGTGGCAGTGAAACACCTCCATGATGGCAGCTCTCAAAGCCTGACACTAAATATTTGAAATGTCTAGCCAGTGAAACACAATTAGCTCGAAGAGTATTATGAAATGATGTCTGCTCTCCCTGTAATTCAAGATCTAAATCCCAGTCGCTGCATTTATGAATGAATGAGTTTTACCACCCCTCGGTATTTCTTGCCTCTTTAAATGTATGCAAAGATCAAAGCCACCCTTCAGGAGGAAGAGGTGTTGCAATAAGCAGAAACCCCCACACTATCCACACAGCAGTCCCATCTTCCATGGTAACCTTCCCCCGCACAGTCGGTGGTGCTACTGCAATCCGCCACCAGGGGGCAGGAGTGTTTAGGAGTGTTTGTTTTTTCCTTTTTTTTCTTCTTCTCCCTCCCTCTCTCCATCATGCGTTCTCTTCGGCTGTTTGTCTGTCTGCATATCCTAGATAAACACACGCATATATGCAGGCACACACTGGACTGCATATGGTGATGAATATTGATTTACTTGGTTGGATGTTTACAGACAGTTTTACATTGAAAAAAAAAGAAAAACGCCTTTAAGGCTCAGATGACTTGGCAATTTCAGATGTCTTATGTAACCTTCAGATTGTTTTCGGATGGACCCTGAGCAAGCAGGCCACAACCTGTGTTGGGAGGATGACATGGAGGGATGGGAGGAAGTGAGCCGTTTGCCAAGAAGTTTAGGAAAACAGGAGAGGAAAAAGTTCAGAGTGAAACGAAGCGACGGAGGGCGGTCCGATGTCAAAGAGGCCTCCCTCTGTATGAGGGTCAGAGCCAAGGAGCTGTGGACCTTGATGACCATTAAGGGGGGAATTGAATGCTTACAGTGCAGAACTTTGTCTTCAAGGCTCTCTGCCCTCAACGTTTTCCATTTTTACCATTAATTATTTCCTTGCTAATTGCCAATATTTGAAATATTGGGACGACGAGAAAAAGGGCACTTTGGGTCTCTGGAGTCGTAAACGTGTGTGTGTGTGTGTGTGTGTGCGCGCGCATGCACTATATGCATACACGCACACTTCAGCTCCGCGAATAAAGAAAAGAAGGAGAAAAAGGGGAAGAGGCACAAATTGAACATTCGTGGTCAGCGAGGTTGTCAGCACTCTGTATTTGATTGTGCTTTTTGAACCATAGAACTATTTCCATTAAAGTTAAGAAGATGGTCATAGACCAGCAACGTCCTTGCTGAGAGTGGTTCCCACTTGATTGGGTTTGATCCCCCCGCCCCCCTGAACCCCCCCACCCCCACCGTCCTGCCCCCCTCCCCTCTGCCGGTTCCGTTGAGAGCATTGTGATTTGTGAGTGTTTGACAGTTACACATGACAGCGTTCTCCTTGTTCCATTATCGAATCAAGGCATAAAAAGTTACTGTGACTGATCATCATGTGCTCCTAACAAAGCAGATTGTCGTTTCTTTTTCACTCCACACCTTTTCAGCCTGACATTTTTTTCCAATTATGGTTGCATTGTAGAGAATTCAAACTGGCTTCGTGGTCCATTGCGGCGATGTCTTAAATGTACAGACCTATCGCACAAATGTCTGCTTTTCTTTACACAACACAATTTGGGCGTTGGGCGAGATTCGTTCCACATGAACACGGTTCCATCAGGAACACGGTTTCATGTCAATTTGTCCGTTCATTAGGGTGTATGAGAGTTATATCATTTGTTCTGGAGAAGGGAAACAACGTGTGCAGCTTCTCCCTCCTGGATAGAAGGATGGATCACACCTCCGTCACCGTTGGCCTAATGAGCTCCTTGTGTTCTCGGGTCGGATTTTGATGGACTCACATTTTACTCTTGTGAGCACGGAGCTGTTGTTCAAAGAAACACACAGAGAGACACAGATAACTCACTCACATCCGAGATCAAGCCAAGTGGCAGCGTGTTGTTTCCTTTTTTTTCCTCCAGCTCCCTATAGAAATTCTATATCTGTCGAGTTAGGGTCTCTGAACCCCTGTCAAAGCACCGCGTGATTAGATCATAGCGCAGTATCGATACTCGGTGAGCATCACTCTGTGATTGAAGATGAAACTATAGTCAGTCGGCGGTGTAATGGATCGACATCTCATTTCCAGGCGTGAAATCATTGATCTGCCCCTGTTCATTGACTACCACGGTCTTAGAGTTTGCATCAAGTTCAGAAGATCTGGTGGGTACATAGCTGTGATGAGCTAACCTTTAACAAGGAGGCAATTTTGGGCACCGTAGCAACAGGTTCTTGTGATAGGACCTGGCTATGTGTTCCAGGCAAATACGGACACCTATTGACCTAAAGTTACAGTATTCGACTAACCCTAACCCTAACCCTACCCAACATCAGGGCAAGAATACACAGATTCCGTTTTACCCAGCTGCTATTTTCATAGTTCACTTGACTTCTTCAAGACAATCCAAAACATCGCAGAGTTAAGCCTGCACTTCAAATTTTTGTGACGCATAACCCCCGCACTGCACATACCGAACAGGTGAAAGGGCCCCCAGGGCCCCAGAGGGATGAATGGGCTCACCCCTGATGGGTCGTACACATGCATGCGACTTCCTCCAATACCAAGGCAACTGGACGAGTCACCCCCCCATGAGCACACTGCCCATCGACGGCCACGCTGGAGTGAAATCCAACCCTCTTTTTCATTAATGTATAGCTTGTTCTGATCAGTGTTTTCCTGTGTCATATTTGAGACGAAATCGCCCTTCCACTGAGCCCCAGGGCCTTTTTTTTTTTCTTATCCGTCGATGATATAAGCTCTCGACGGCAGCGCAGGTCCCGTGGCTTTCGGGTAATTTGAAATAAAAAGAGAAATTCCCTTTGCTGCCACGGATGAAGCTGCTTCGCGGTCACCTGATGCCTCCCTCGAGTTCGGCGAGGGGATTTAAAGTGCGGGTCGAGCAGCGGGAATGCGGATGTGGTTTGACTGGCCCCCACTGACACGCTGACGCTAATGCCACAGTTTCATGCCACCGTCGCTATGTGATTAGATTAGCTGTGGACATTGGCATACAGTGGCTCAAAACGGTTTGCTTAATGAGGTGAATCGGGATGAATCCTCCATCCCTCTTATTGACTTGTTTGCCGAAAGAACTGCGTGCGCCCTCCAGAAAGCGGGGCGCGTGGGGGAAAAAAGACAAAAGTTTGCAGCGCGCCATTCATTTGTGACGTTTTTAGGTCAGAAGCTGCGCGCAGTTTGACTCCGCAGGGCGCCCCCGAGCGCAGCTGAAGCGTCAAACCCCAACCTGCGCTCAGAGGAGATGGGATTTTCAGTTTCGCAGTTCCGTCACCCGTCGTCTTTCCTTTTGTCCCTCTGCGCGTTTGTCCCGCTCTCCGCACCCAGTGGGCACATTGAGACCTTTCGGGTTCACCTAAAATCCACCCCGAGAACATTCGATACCAGAGGTTCAAAGTCCGAGCCTCCACCTGCACTCAGCAGATGAACGTACGGGACGAGGCGTGCGCACACGTGCGCATTTTCAATTCTCAAACTACATAATGCACTGTGTTTCTTCCGGGTAGGATAGAATGAGGGTGTCTTCTTGTCCGTGCAGTGTGAGCTAAGTGCCAGTGTCACGTGGCCCCGGGTTGCCTGTTGTTCTCAGCGTCAGGGACACAGTGCGACTGCGTAAAGGGGAAGGCTGGCGCCGCCCCCCCCCCCCCCCCTCCTCCCCTCCCCTCGCGCTCCCACGGGGGCTTTTTTTTTTTTGTGGAAACTGCACATCCAACCAAAATGTCACTTTGACTAAAGCGAGCCACTCTGAGCACAAGCTCTTCGGAGCTCTCCTCCCTTTCCCGTGTCCTCTTTTCACTTCCCCTTCCTGTACGGACGCACCTGAGTCGTCCTCCCCGGGGGGGGGGGGGGGAGGGAAAGAGGCCGCAATGGTAGATTCCACCGCCAAGTCAGAGACGTAATTAACTATTTTCGGGTGAAAATCCTCACACTTCAGAGGATGACTTTTGTGCTCGAGTGAAGCTCAGTAAGCTCCTCGTATGGTAATGACGAGAACAAGTTCAGTTCCACATCTCGAATGCTACATGGGTAGTTACGCAATTATGATAATAAGCATTTTACAAGCCGCAAAGGAGGCACTGGGGGCCAAATGGGGAGATGAGAGAAAAGTTACTTGGGCCCTGAAAATAATTTGACGGTAGTTATTACAGGCTTATTGCTGTGGATGACATCTATTTCTCTGCTTTCTGACAGCACATCATCCTGACTTTCCTTTAATAGCTTTGGCTGGCAGACCAGGACTGGTGGAAATAAATTAGAAATGATTCCTAGAGCGCAGTATTAGGAGCTCTTTTTTTTTTTTTTTTAAATAGTGGCACTTTTATGAGAGAAAAAAAAAAAGCCCCTGTAATCACTCAGGCTAGACTTTGATTAAGCAGTAAAGCGAGCCGATGAAAGTGTGGATGTCATGGTGACATAGCTTACGTGCCTTTTGACAGTTCATTCTCCATTTTCGGCTCCCTGGTTTCCAACCTTCCCTCATCCCTCCTGTTACGTGGGATCCCTTTTCATGTTAGCTCCCGTTCTTCGCCTCGGCGCGCCTCTGTCACTCCTTCCTGTGCTCGTGCTGTCATCGCGTGTGCTCATTTTCCCGCTTTCTCCTTTTTACTTCAAGCGCCACAATGGTCGTTAGAGGACTGCCACGGAGCTGGTTATCTCAGCAGTGGGGGGGGGGGGGGGGGGATTAAGGTGCTTAAGGAGCACGTGGGCTTCTTCTTGTGTCCAGTCCACCGCTAAACCCTCCATAACTGCCCCTTTGGGTTGTTTTATTGTTTTATTTATATGCAGTGACCCACACTTAATATATTCAATATACTCAATATATTAATTAAGCGTTTCCTTCTCTATTGATATGATACTGCTGATGATATATTTGAAAGAAAACTACATTTCCCTGGAGCTTTTTAGGCATGAGCCAGAGGGAAACTTTTTCCAGATATTTCTTCAATAAACAAAGAAATAAATTGCACAGCCTTTGCCGGCACTGTCAGAGTCCCTCCCTCTGGACCCAGGTAAAGGCTGGTTTAGGTCTCCCTCTGGTGGATCTGGGAGAGGTTGGCTTCGCACGCACCTGTCTCAGCTCTGCAATCGCACACCTGCACCGGAGCCACAATCACCAGGGGATAAGAGGGAGAGCCTGACAACCGGCCGACGTCGGATCGTTACTCACGTCACGTATGTCGACCTCAGTCTTCGCGAGTCTCAGTGACCAGCACCCAGTCGAGCCGAGAGCCGAAAGTAGTTCTCTTGTCATTCAGTTTAAATCCTGTTACTCACCTCTTGTCTCACCTCCTTGGTTTCAGTTACACCTGTCTGTTCCTGCACGTGGGAGGACCACCGGGCACCGCGCACTGTCAAGGAGATCATCACCCGGGACCCCCTCCTTCACCTGCACCCCTCACGCCCGCTCCTGCTGCACCTCCAGTCGTGTTGATTAATAAAGTATTCACTCACCTCCTGACGGCTGTGTCTGTCCGTTCTGCATTTGGGTCCAGCCATGTCCCAACCTGACAGAACGATCCGACCATCAATGGACCCAGCAAACCTCGACACGGTACGTCAGGCGATCTCGTCCCAAGGAGCCATGTTGGGGCAGCACCAGTCCTCCCTGCAGGGAATAATGGCCAGCCTGGACTCCCTGTCTAACAGTATCGCCGCGATCCAGGCGCACCTCAGCGCACCACCCCAGCCTCCGGTTCAGAGCCCGCCTGAACCCGTTTCTGTGGTCATGTCCATGCCAGACCACGAGCCCCAGGTCCCCACGCCGGAGAGATATGACGGACACAGCGGCCGGTGCCGCTCGTTTCTGATACAGGTGGGACTTGTGTTCGAGCAACAGCCCCGCTCCTACCGGAGCGAGCGAGCCAAGATCTCCTACATCATCGGATTATTGCGCGGGGAGGCTTTGGAATGGGCATCTGCCGTGTGGGAGAAGCAGGGCGCACTCGCCCAGTCATGTGAGTTATTTACCGCGGAGATGCGGAAGATATTCGATCACCCCGTTCGGGGAAAAGACGCTTCAAAGCGATTATTATCACTGCGGCAAGGGACACGCAGTGTCGCCGATTACAGCATAGAGTTCCGTATCCTAGCTGCGGAGAGTGGTTGGGATGAGGAGGCACTACAGGGGGTGTTCTACAACGGATTAAATGAGGGCATTAAGGACAGTCTGCTCTCCTACCCGGAGCCACAGGGACTGGAGGAGCTGATCTGTCTCACCACACGGATTAATAACCGTAATAGGGAGCGGAGGCGTGAGCACGGCTCGGCACCAAGGGGAGCGCCGTGCGTCAGAGTCGACACTCCTGAGACGGTTACAGACCCCGAACCCATGCAACTGGGCCGTTACCAGATTTCGGAGGCGGAGCTTCTGCGCAGACGAACAACTAACAGCTGTCTATATTGTGGCAGGTCGGGTCACTTTCGCTCTCGTTGCCCATTAAAGGGGGGAAACGGCCCCGCTCACTAGAAGTAAGGAGGATTCTAGCGAGCGAGAGTCTATGCCCCTCCCCCCACACATCACGGACTCCGCTGAAGATTTCAGTCAGCAACGGCACTGCAGCAATGGCAGTGGAGGGACTCATAGACTCCGGGGCCGATGACAATTTTATGGACCATAAACTTGTAGACCAATTAGGACTCCGTAGAATTCCGTTAGAGGAGGTTATTGAGGCTAACTCCCTAGATGGCAGACTACTGGCCAGAATCACGGACAGGACGGAGCCGGTCCAGCTGCAAATCTCAGGTAACCATTTTGAGCAGATCAGTTTTCTTGTTTTTAAGTCCCCTCTGGTACCGGTTGTGCTGGGCTACCCCTGGTTAGCAAAGCACAATCCTTCAGTTGACTGGTCCACCAGCTGTATTCTGAGTTGGAGTGATTTCTGTCTGGCTAATTGTTTACAGTCTGCCCGTCCCCAGGGTGCCCAGCGGGGGAGTTCGACGCCTGGTCCCGACCTCACTCTGGTACCACCCGCTTATCACGACCTGGGCGAAGTATTTAGTAAACAACGGGCCCTATCACTACCTCCTCATCGGCCTTACGATTGTCACATTGAACTGCTGCCCGGGGCCTCCCTACCCAAAGGCAGACTCTACAATATCTCCAGACCAGAGCGAGAGGCCATGGAGAATTACATCAGGGACTCATTGGCAGCTGGAATCATTCGCCCCTCTTCCTCTCCGCTGGGCGCAGGGTTCTTCTTTGTTAAGAAGAAGGACGGCACTCTCAGGCCGTGCATAGACTATCGGGGGTTGAATAACGTGTCTGTCAAAAACAAGTACCCGTTACCTCTGATGAACACTGCGTTCGATTCTTTACAGGGTGCCACTGTGTTCACCAAACTCGACCTCCGCAACGCCTACCACCTGATCCGCATTCAAGAGGGGGATGAGTGGCTCACAGGGTTCAACACCCCCCTGGGCCACTTCGAATACTTAGTTATGCCATTCGGGTTAACTAATGCCCCAGCCGTTTTCCAATGCCTAGTTAATGACGTCCTACGTGACATGCTGGGTCGCTTTGTTTTTGTATACCTGGACGACATACTTGTCTTTTCACAGAATCAGGAGGAACACCAGAGGCACGTCCGCCAGGTTCTTCAGCGGCTGCTGGAGAACAGACTCTTTGTGAAAGCGGAGAAGTGTGAATTTAACACCAGGTGCACAAGCTTCCTGGGTTATGTCATCGCCGAGGGAGAGGTAAGAATGGACCCCCAGAAGGTGCAGGCCGTCCTGGAGTGGCCCAGACCCAACTCCCGCAAGGAGTTACAGAGGTTTCTAGGGTTCTCTAACTTTTATAGGCGGTTCATCCGCAACTACAGCCAGATTGCAGCCCCCCTAACAGACCTTACCTCCAATCTTAGAGCGTTCCGGTGGTCTCCTGGGGCAGAGTCCGCCTTCCAGGAGCTCAGGGAGCGTTTCACGTCGGCACCCATTCTCGCCCAACCGGACCCGTCTCTACAGTTCGTGGTAGAGGTCGACGCATCGGAGGTCGGAGCTGGGGCAGTACTCTCCCAGAGAGCCAAGGAGGACAACAAGCTCCATCCCTGCGCATTCCTCTCCCATCGGCTGTCACCGGCGGAGAGGAACTATGACATCGGCAATAGGGAGTTGCTCGCGGTGAAACTGGCCCTGGAGGAGTGGAGGCATTGGCTGGAGGGGGCGGACCAACCGTTTGTGGTGTGGACGGACCACAAAAACCTTGAATATATCCGGAGTGCCAAACGACTAAATGCCCGACAAGCTAGGTGGGCGCTATTCTTTGGACGCTTTGATTTTGTTCTGTCTTACAGACCCGGATCCCAGAATGGGAAGCCTGACGCCCTGTCCAGGGTCTTCTCAAAGGAGGAGGAGACGAGGACGCCACCAGAGACCATCCTGCCATTGAGGCGGGTAGTGGGAGCCCTCCAATGGGGCATTGAAGGAACGGTTCGGGCAGCCCTTAGGAAGGACCCGGGCCCGGGTAAGGGACCTCCGGGGAGGCTGTTTGTCCCCGAGGGGACGCGACCGGCAGTGTTGGAGTGGGGCCATGCCTCCAAGCTGACCTGTCACCCGGGCGTCTCACGTACCATGTCCTTTCTGCGACGACGGTTCTGGTGGCCTGCTATGGGGGAGGATGTTCGGATGTACGTGGCGGCTTGTCCGGTGTGCGCACGGAACAAGGGCTCTAACCGGCCAAGCATGGGGCTATTGAGGCCATTGCCCATCCCTCATCGTCCCTGGTCCCACCTAGCCATGGACTTTGTCACTGGACTTCCCACGTCCAGGGGTAACACGGTGGTGTTAACGATCGTGGACAGGTTCAGTAAATTTGCTCATTTCCTGCCCTTGCCCAAGCTCCCAACGGCCAAAGAGACAGCGGACATTATGGTGAGGGAGGTATTCCGTATTCATGGCCTGCCTACCGACATTGTTTCGGACCGCGGCCCTCAGTTTGCATCAGCAGTGTGGAGGGCCTTTTGCACGGCAGTGGGAGCTACTGCCAGCCTCTCTTCCGGGTTCCATCCTCAGACTAACGGCCAGGCAGAGAGGGCCAACCAGAAGATGGAGTCTACCCTACGATGCCTGGCTTCCTCTGAACCCTCCACCTGGTCTGAGCAGATCCCTTGGGCGGAGTACGCCCACAACACGCTTCCCACCACAGCGACAGGTCTGTCCCCATTCCAGTGTGTTTACGGCTATCAACCTCCCTTGTTCCCGTCCCAGGAGAAGGAGCTGGCCGTACCTTCGATACAGCAGCAGTTTCGCCGATGCCATCGGACCTGGCACCGCGCCCGGGCATCCTTGCTGAGAGCCTCTGAGCAGTACCAGCAACAGGCTAACCGCCGACGCACCCCGGCACCCTCATACTCTGTTGGAGACAAGGTATGGCTGTCAACCAAAGACCTGCCCCTCCGCACGGACTCCAGGAAACTATTGCAAAGGTTCATCGGCCCCTTCCCCATCGAAAGCATCATCAACCCCACGGTGGTCCGTCTCAAGCTCCCTCGGTCCCTTCGGGTACACCCAGCGTTCCATGTGTCCTGCGTTAAACCGGTATCGGTTTGTCACCTCCTTCCCCCCCCACCTCCTCTGCCGCCTCCCCGAATTATTGACGGGGCCCCAGCCTATACAGTAAAGAGGGTTATGGACTCCCGACGCCGAGGAAGGGGCTACCAGTTTTTGGTAGACTGGGAGGGTTATGGGCCGGAAGAGAGGTGTTGGGTTTCCCGGCGCCTGATCCTGGACCCCAGCATGATCCGGGAGTTTTATCGGCGGAAGCCGGGGGCTCCAGGTGGACCGCCTGGTGGCGGTCGTGGGGGGAGGGGTACTGTCAGAGTCCCTCCCTCTGGACCCAGGTAAAGGCTGGTTTAGGTCTCCCTCTGGTGGATCTGGGAGAGGTTGGCTTCGCACGCACCTGTCTCAGCTCTGCAATCGCACACCTGCACCGGAGCCACAATCACCAGGGGATAAGAGGGAGAGCCTGACAACCGGCCGACGTCGGATCGTTACTCACGTCACGTATGTCGACCTCAGTCTTCGCGAGTCTCAGTGACCAGCACCCAGTCGAGCCGAGAGCCGAAAGTAGTTCTCTTGTCATTCAGTTTAAATCCTGTTACTCACCTCTTGTCTCACCTCCTTGGTTTCAGTTACACCTGTCTGTTCCTGCACGTGGGAGGACCACCGGGCACCGCGCACTGTCAAGGAGATCATCACCCGGGACCCCCTCCTTCACCTGCACCCCTCACGCCCGCTCCTGCTGCACCTCCAGTCGTGTTGATTAATAAAGTATTCACTCACCTCCTGACGGCTGTGTCTGTCCGTTCTGCATTTGGGTCCAGCCATGTCCCAACCTGACAGGCACATGATGAGCAGTGCAGGGACACACCTTTCAGGGTCACAGAGGGCTTCCAATGCGATGGAAGTCCTGAAGGAGTCGACTTTCATTGCGCTTTCCATTGAAGAGCTGAGGTGGTGCAGCCGTCGCTCGCTGTAACCGCTCCCAGCAGATTCCCTGAGCAGTGGTGTGGTGTGAAGTGCGTCAAGGGCATATTGGAGTGCTTTAATATGTCCACGGCGGCCTCCGTTGAAAGCGCGCGCCGCGTGTGAAATGGTAATATTTGCTTGAACTGATTGATCCCTTGTTTTTTAAACTCGAATAACCACCCCGGGTGTTACCCTTTTTTGAAGTGCTGCTGCCTCTTCCCTCCGTTTGTGTGTCAGCTCGTTCCAGCTCACGGCCCTCGTAGGTGTCGGCATGCGTCAGGTAAGCCAAGAATCTGTAGGTGAACGTGAGCCAACTTCATTGTGTGCCCATCACCGACTGGGTTTGATCCCCCCCCCCCCTCAAAACACAGAGATTGAATAGAACTGTACGTGCAGACGATGAAGAGATCAACTGTGGGCTCAGAACGTATTGATCAAGTTCATATTTAGTTTTTTTTTGGGGGGGGCGCGGACACCTGGCGAAGCCCATTCATCACTTCTCCGGAACACGTTTAGATTTTACAATTACTCACTGATAGGAGTTGAGCTACAGCTCGGCTCCGCACATAATCGTTTTGTCACGGTTTGGGTCTGCTTCTTGTCTTATTTTGTAGTTTCATGTCTCTCGTGTCCCTGGGTAACTTCACTTCCTGCCTTGTCCTGTGATTGCCTGACGGTTTCCACCTGTGTCCAATCACCTGCACCTCCCTAGTGTATTTAAGCCCCGTGTGCCTGTGGTCCCCTGTCGCGTCATTGTCTATTGTCTATTGTCTTGGAAACCTGGAAAGGCCTGCATCTGAGTCCTCCCTGCTTCAGCCTGCACCAGCACCGCGCCGTGTGACACGTTTGGAGTAAAGGTAGAGCTTTGGGAACACACTGGCTCAACGATAAGAGAAGTGCAGGCACATACTATATGCACACATTAGCATTTCAAACAGCAGCGTGCAGTTTAACACGTAATACAGGACATATATTAAACACACACGTTCTGCATGTGGCAATTGCCGCCCCGTGGATTAAATCCAATTTATTCATACTTAGCTGCTTGTAGGATTAGAATTATCACTCTTGTCCAATTACTTACTCCTTTTTTTTTTTTCACCCTCCCTCTTTCCGTCTTCCATTTTTTATTTGCGAGGTTATGAAGCGGTAATTAAATAGAGTGGAGGTTAGAGAGTAATCACATCTTCCTCCGAGCTGTATGATCAACCCTTTGTCCTTATGACACCACACAAGCCAAAAATCAAAGGCAGTAAAAAAATCTGAAGATCCAACACGTCCCTCACTTCATCTCCTCTCTAATATATGATATGCAAAACCACGCCACACAACGAGCGTAGCGGCAAAAGAGGAGACGGGTTTAGCATCGACCATCTGGAAACACGCGGTGAGAAAAGAGACGACGGAAGAAGGCGGGGAGCTCGGGAAAGGGGTCGCGGCGACGGCGAGAGGGAACAGCTGGTGAGGGTCTGCCGCTGCTGTGTTTGCAGGAGAAAAAAAAAAGACGTTGGCAGCTGGTGACCTCGAAGCATCCTCCTCCCCCTCCCTCCCTCCTCCTTCGAGGCCTTGTCACCGCGCAGGAAACACGTGACCAAGCGGAGAAGGCGGGGCCGAAGGAACACGCAGGTGTGAAGTCACGGCGCGCCTATACGACACAGAGTAAAACTACAGGGTCGGGGCTGTGCGCAGTGTAGGCCCTCGGGTTGTTTATCTATTGTGGTGCTTTATTTATGAGTGTATGGCTTTTTTTAAAATTTTTAATTTTTTAATATGCTGCTTAATTGCAAAAATCGGAGGTAAACTGAAAGATAAAAACTCACGCCTGAGCCTGTGAGGGATTTGTGGTGTAGCTTCCACACATTACAAGATTACACACCAGGATTGTTTACTTTGCTTCTTCATGTGAAAAGTGTTACTTCTCATTTCGTGTTCTGCGGGCATTAAGAAGTTTCGCTTTTTTTTCCGCTCCGATTATGTTTTCCGCTCTCATCCGGAATGTAAGATTGGCCGGGTGTACATTGAACAATTACTTGCCCAATTGAACGGCCCAAAGCAACATTAGCCGAGGCTTTTTTCGATTTCTTGAATAATGAAAACAGACCAAGTGGTTCATTTGGGTTTTTATTTGGAGATCTAGTAAGGTTTTCACAGATTCTCTCTCCCCCCCCCCCCCCCCCCCCCCTCCCATAGGTCTTGCCCTATGATGAATAATGCGTCGTTCCTTGTTCAGGCCGTCGGTTACCAGAGCAATTCACCCGGATGTGAGTGTCATCTGCAGAACGGTCTACTATAAGTGTATTAATGGATGATTCTGCTCTTAAGATAACCTTGATTTGACTCCTTGATTCCTTTTTTATTTATTTTTTTTATATGAAAGCACACATAGCGAATAGATTGCCTCAAAGGCAGCCGGCACAATGAGCGCATTGAATCCGGTCGAGAGGTGAGCATATCACGACGACAGGCCCTGGCATTAAAATGTGCGATAAGTGAGGGAATTTCAATTGAGATATTGAATTGCAGAAATCCACATCCATTACCATGGCAACACAGAGCGCTCTCCAGAAGCGATTTGCAAATGTCCTCTCTCTTTTCTTCTCCTCTTCATCCATTTCCTCCTGTGACACCGTTTGTTCTTCAGCATTTCTCCCCTCAGTGTTTTACACCATTTCCTTGCGCCAGTAGTTCGCTGTGATTTACGGGTTAATAATAACAAAAGGGCCGGGGAATTAAATGATTATGCACCTGTCCATGTGTCTTCCTCTGTATGGACCCTCACGTCTCTTCTTCTCTTCTCCAGACTTTTTGTTCACTGTGTTTTATTATTTATTTTTTTACTATGAATCTGCTTTTACAGATTCTGCTCTCGAGGCGTCTCTCGTATTCGGGCAGCATTGCACACAGAGAGGTACCCTTTATTTTTTTCCTGTTTTTTTTTATTATATGCTTTTCCTCTCCCTATGTGTAGGAGGGAGGAGCAGAAAAACTTTTTTTTCAGCTGGAATCTTCATGAAGCGTGACTCACGATTCAACTGTTTCCACCGTGGAGCCTGAGAGTCCTGCTCCTTTTCCCCGGGCTTCTTACATATTTTATCTCCTTTCAGCATTTCCCACCATTTTCTTGCCCTGCCTTTTTTGTTCCACCCATTCTCACCTCTCATGTTATCTCCCCATACATACCGCATAGTCGTCGCCCCCCCTTCTGTTGCTCTCTCTCTCTCTCTCTCTCTAACCCCACCGTCCCTTTCTCTGTAAACACAAACATTTTGGGTGTGTGCCATCGGAGATATCCGGGCCGAGCCTCTCACCAGAATCATTTCAATGCTAATTTCCCTGGCATCCGAGATAAATAAATCCACTCCCACAAACACACAGTCATCAGCTTCAGAGGATTGAACCCGATCTTTTTTCATCCTCGCCTGCCCGACCCCCCCCCCCCTTCTCTCTTTTCCCAAAGCTGGGCCATCAGGATCTAAAGCCAGGCGCATTTGATAAACACACATGGACACAAGTGCACACAAAGAACAGGCGTACACACACACACACACACACATGCACGTTAACCCTCAGCAGAGCTAACATGCCACAGCTAATACTGTGCACTAAACTCAAGCATAGACGCAAATGTTAACAGAGTGATGCACAAAAACTAACAATGCAGGCGATGTGCAGAGCACAAACACACACGGGATGCGTGCAAATAAGCATTCCTCCGCTCTTCAGATGCAAACACAGTGTCTTGAACGCAAGGTCACGCGGGCTGGATGAAAGGACCCCCCTCCCCCCCCCCCCCCCCCCCTTCCCCCGTCTGGACGCAGCTCTCTCTGAATGTATTCATGCTCATAAAGGACTCATGCAAAAGGGAGGCAGAGAGAGACAGAGGGATGTGTGTTCCATATGAAGATCGGAGAAGGAGGGTGCGGGAATGAGAACTCTTACATCTTCGCGCTGGTTCCAGGGGAAGCCTCCGCAATGCAGCGTTCCGTGGGGGTGGGGGTGGGGTGGGGGTTGAGCCCGTATGGATATTCAAACGGGAAACGTAGCCACGTGCATTTCGGGGGTCCCAGAGTAATGCGACACGTGCATGAGAGAGGGATTCATTCGCGGGATGGAGACATGATGGTGACATAATGGAGACATGATGGAGCAAAGCACGAAGAGGTTTTGAGACACTCATGCGCATGCAGTTGTTTTACATAAGAAGATAATATCAGTATGTAAATCAATGTTTTCTTCCTTGTTATCCCGGTATCAGCCTTCATGCTTTCATGCACACGTAGAGTCGCGCTAACGGCCTCTTTATCTACAGCTCCACAATGTCCAGTAACCAGATCAAAAGTTCTCATTCACGAGAAGTTGTGTGTAAACCTTTGACTGTATGCTTGATCATGGGTTGTTTATGCATCGGCCAACTCCTCTCAGTGCCCATCCACTTGTGAAATCTGAGGATAAAATGCAGCGGGAGGAACACAAAAGAAAGGGCCTTGTGAGGAGAGAAGCGGGGACTTTGCCACTGACTTTGTCAGTAATGTTTTTATTCATTAATGCAGCCAGGTTTGGAGAACTTGGAGAGCAGATTTCTGGTTATTTGGTGGCCTCTTTCTTGCACATTCCAATTTCTGCTTTTAGTCAACTCAGTAAATGGCTAATGGTTGTTAAAATCAGATCTATTGCTCACTGATCTGAACTTTTTTATTATTCATTCATTATAAATGATTTATTATTGACACCCTTCTTGCAAGGTCCATTTAAGATTATATATCATGTAAAATCATCAAATCTCATGATTGTAAAATAATGCCAAAATATAACAAAACAAGTGACTCTACTGAATGTACATTACTTTCCTGGCCATTAAAAAATATAAAATGACATTTTCCTCATGACATAGTTCTGTTACTTTGATAACTATGCCTGTTGTTAGATGGCTCTGCTGTAAAAAGCACAATGTTTATACATCCAATTCATTCTGCAGTTTATTCCCTAAGCCCATGGAAAATAAAGACGCTTTCACTCTGTTTTGTAATGCAGAATGCCAAATTTACCCATTTGCATCTAGGAATGTTTCTCAGCTCGTCTAATGATGTACCCGTCTGATAATTAGCTTGTATTTGATATAACGCTGATGAAAGCGCACACACACACACTTCTTTTCTTTCATCATGCTCACATTATTGTGTAGCGCATGCCGGTGGTAGTTAAATGTACCCTCCCCCCCCCCCCCAAAACCGTTTCATTAGAATCAAAGATAAACACAACAAAGTATTGGGCTGTTTGGCAGGCAGCCGGTGCTTATGGGAAGCTCTGTGAAAGCCTGTCCATTGCACACACACACACACACACACACAAGCCGTCTTTTTCTCTTCCTGCCCCCGTCTTTCAAGCTTTTCTCTCACGTAGCCTCGTGCAGTTTATCTACCTTTCCCTGCCCCTCCTCCCCCACCTGTAGCTCTCCCACTACGCCTCTGGGTGCCTTTATCGCCGCTGTCTCATTCTTTTCCCATCATTACCCCCCCTTAGCCCTCTTGTCTCTCCATCCCTTGGCTTCAGTTTCCTCCCCCCCTCCCGCCTGAGGGTCCATCTCCACCGCTGGGATCCGGGGCCGAAGCACTCGATATCTGACACCTTGTCGCGCCGCGAGGAGGCCGCCCGGTGCTTTGTGCTGTTGACGCACTGATCCTCACCACTGCGTCGCGTAGAATTGGGAGTGTGTGAACGTGTCGCAGACTGTACCGGACGTACGTACTCCAATCGTTCATTTTAGCGCGTTTCCTCCTTCATCTGACCTCACAGTCAGTAAATGTGGTGTAATAACCCGTTACAACATTCTAAAACGAAGGGATCACGCTGAGTCCAAAATGAGAATTTCATCAACGTTTGGACGGTGGGGGTTTGGGGCTTTGTGTGAAGTGTATTAATAAAGCTGGAAGGTTTCTGTGGCTGCTGACGACAGCGAGACTCGGCCAGCGACAGTAAATCACCGCGCCCCGGGAGGCTCTTGTCAGCCTTCGTTATGAGTCCATATTTATTCAATCCCAAGTGCAACTGCGCTTCGTCGGGTGTGAACTCGTGGCTGCGACGCCGTTTGCTTTTGTTTTGTTTGTTTTTTCGTGGGCTTGAACATTTCGTCTTTGTGTTTTTTTGCAGCCTCGGGATGTTTATTTGGGGGCGTGTTTGAACTCGTACAACAGGAAAAAACGACCCCCTCCGACCCACCTCACTCAATCTGACCCCAATCTGACCCCTTCCGCCCCCCCAAACCCACCTCTTCGGGCCCCCAGAGCGGGAATGAGACGACGAGGGTTAGAAAAAAAGGGTAGAAGCGGTGTCTCTGTTTTTCACGGGGTTTGAATGGGATCATCGGACGGACAAAACATTTAACGGAGGGTCAAGGCGAGAACACGACTGCAGAGAAAGATAAAGGGAGAGAGAGAGAGAGAGAGAGAGAAATAGGCCCGGGAAACAATCAATGCCTTCCAATGCTCTCCGTGGGCGAGGTGAGTCACAAATGTGTGTTCGCACAATGGACGCCGCGGAGGTCAGCGGAGGTCAGCGCACAGCGGAGCAGTCGGGCCGCGTCGACGGAGCGACGGCTTTGTCCACGCGGCCCGCGATCGCAGCACAGCGAGGGTCAGTGAACTCCGTCGCTCCTCAAAGGTTCGCAGTTTGCCGCCGATTTATGGAAGAGGAGGAAGAAGAGTAAAGTGGATAAAACACAAGTCGGAGTGGCCAATACATCAGGTACAGACACTCAGCATGCACCTTGTATATTACTTAGGCCTAAAATGAGTTTATTTTTTTTATATTAAGTGAGAGATGGTGAATCTGTTTCCACTTGAATTACTTTTATACACAAATACAGGAAATAGAAGACTGAAGACTATTGACTGCCCTTTATACAAGATCAATTCGATTCTGCAGATTTTTTTGTTTTTGTGTCCTACTGTAATTGGCGGTAAAATGGAACTTTAGTGGCACAGCTTCAAGGATGGAGTTGACGTGTACCACCTGTGTATCACCAGCCATTACAAGTGGATTTTCTGTTTTTCTTTTCCCCCCCTCCGTTCCTCTCAGTCACACTCGCTGTGCCCTTCGATGCTTTTAGCTTCGGCTCTTCTCTCCCCAGCTGAGTACGCATCTGTCCTCTGCACTTTTAGCACAACTTCCTGTGACAGTTTCTGTGCCGTGTGTGTGTGTGTGTGTGTGAAGCAGTGTCCTCTAACTGCTCTCCATGTAGACGGCAGAGTGATGCAGGATGCTGCTCTAGCAGGGTCGTGGCTGCAGGCTTTCAGTGCCATGGATTGTTATTGTCAAGAGTTGGTGTGTACACAAACGACTGTGACACAAGGCCCCCCGCCCCCCCGTGCCGTCCCTCCCCCCCGCGGGCACACAACTTTGACCAGCTCACCTCTCTCAATTGCCCACTTCGTGCATGGCGAGTACCTGACCTGGCAGTGAGTGAGAGAGAGGACCGAAAATCTGACAGGCAGCGTCTGAAAGTACTCAACGGGCTCCTGCCTTTGCCCCGGCCGGACCACCCGTCAAACAAACCCACGTCGGGTTGTTCTTTTCCCGTGCTGCAATAACCCCCCCCCCCCCCCCACCGGACCCCACCCCGCCTCCCCTCCTCACCGTCTCCATCTGTTTCCATCAACCTCCCCTCACCTGGAGAAGCCTAATTGCCTGCCTGGACCCTGAGGATTCAGTGGTGTGTGCCCCCCCCCCCCCCCCCCCCCACATGAGATCTCCAAAACGGACTGTCAGGCTCTCAGCTGATGTGCCCTAATTGACCCTTGAGTGCTCTGGCAGAAGGGGGGGGGGGGGGGGACCACACCGGTGTTCAATGCCCGGCGCCTCGGGCTCTGTCTATTCATCACAAAATATTACGCTGACGCCGTGTTCCAAGTTCTTCTTCCCATAAATAAAATAATCCTCACAACGTCAGATGGGAGCATCGTGGTTCGCTGCTATTCGCAGTGATTTTCCTGCTTATCTTCAGTTCAGTCGGTTGGTCCCTCATTTATTCCGCAGCCATCAGTATTTTAGGAGTGTCTGGAGATCTTAAAGCCAACGCAATTACTATGAATGAGCATGGAATTCATATAAGGCTTTATTCCTGGATGACAAGGTGATTGTTGTCATTATGCAGTTTGTCTTTCTGTGTATTTTCTTTTACATGAAATTTGGACATTTTGTATATCAACCGCCATCTTTGAAGTGTGCCAATTTATTATTTGGGAATACATGTCAAAGGAGATATAATTCCACCCTTTACTCGCTACAATGCAATAACTAAAGGAGATTTCATATTAATCACGAGACCCTTCTTCGGGATATGACCTCACCTGAAATACAGCCGATGAGCCCTTTTTAAAGGACAGGTATGCTGGAGCCGCAGAGCTCTTTCTTTCAACTTCACCGCTCCAAAGATCAATATGGCCCCTCGAGGACGGGAGATAAGAAGTATTACTCAGCGGCGGTGTGTCAGCGTCACTTACCATCTGACCACAACCTCGGTCTCAATAAACATCAGCACTTTTTCAATCATTTATAAATTCCACTTCGTTTTCCGTAAAACCACGAAAGGAAGGAATTTTCCCTTCCCACCGGGCCATAGGGATGCCTTTTAGTTAGTGATGATGTTTTGATGAATTGTTAAAGTATGTTTCAAAGTTACATGAGTCTCGTAATTTTCTTCTAGCCTCCAAAGGTTGTTTTGCGCCATCCGGCAAACGTTCATCTGCGTATATATACGACCCACATTTTTGCCCATTCCCAGTAGTCTTCCTACCCCTCCATAATGCTTGGGGTCACCGCAAGCAGAGAAGCTCTGCTTTATATAACTACTCTGGTTTGATTATATACGCTCCTGATTGCAGAATGGGATCAAAACCATTGCAACGTCAATCGGTAAACCAGAAATGCTCCAGCTTGTGTTGCACACGGACTGGTTTAGCTCATTCAGACAATTTGAGCCCAACAACAGGACTTGAAGGTCCTTGAAAGTTGAAGAGCAGTCAAACACAATCAAGCAGCACCTGTTGAACACCCATTTTCCACCGTGGCATGATTCCTTCATAAAACTGCATATGATTATTGTCATGCTATCTTATTTAGAACTGATGTTCCCTACAACAAAATATATTCCTCTTACTGAGATGAATACACTGTAAATATCTGCTTTCAGGAATCCCGTTCCATCAAAAAAAAAAGGCATCATTTGTTTTTATATTATTTCTTACAAGAACAAAACCTCTCTCATTACAACTTTTGTTTAGTCATTTGCAGTCATTTTTCATTTGTGACTTGGCAACCCAAAGCCACTACGACTTTGAGGAAATTGCTCATCGCTGTGTGTAAGTTTCTGAGAGTGTAAACACTCACAAAATTAAATCAACACAAAGGCGCTTTTCCGTCATTGACTTTTTTCATGGGCGCACACAAGCACTGAGCCTCCTCTCAGCTCCTTTCATGTCCTTTATTTTTTTTCGATACTTCCATTTCAATTTTGTTTACACGCTGGTGTGTCTACCGCAATGCCTTCTGACCTTGGTGTGTCCCTCTCTGTTGTGTGAAGAGCCTTCAGTGTCTTTGAGGGTAGTCAAAAACCTTTCACATCACTACATTAAACAGCTAATGCATTAGCTAGCCAGGTAGGAGGAAGTGGCCCAGTACGCATTGGTACCGCATGTGCATTTGTGGACCTGCACATTTACAGAGGGGCTGGAGTGGTGCTTGGATGTGTGCTTGGCATGGGCGACTCAGGGGCAAGGTAAAGTAAAGCTGATGCAAAGAGAGCCCACGTCACTTTCACCCGCCAATCTTATGCCCCCGTAATCCCAGCGTTGTTGGACAGCCTGATGCGCGCGTGATGGCGTTCACGCATGCACCTCGTGTCTCGCCACAGTGTTTTCGATCGGCGAGCTCAGCCAAGTGTGGCCGAGTGCGTAGTTGATATTTCACGAGGTCGGATCAATGCCCTTCCAGGCTAACTTCAAAAATTGCCTTTTTATTGCTGTAGATCAAAAGGAAAGCAGGTGTGGATGAAGAGCACTCTGCAATGCCTCTCTTGTCTTCACCTCTACTTTGATTGCATATATCTATAGCTACTGAAAGGCTGCACTAATTAATGCATAGTAATGCAGCAGCAATACATTTTTTCAGCTTCTAAAATATTATTTACTGATTTTCTCTGTTTTTCAACCGAGCCCAGTTGGTTGGAATGTGCTGGCCATTATTCCTTTGAGAACGTTTTCTGTACTTGACTGTACACTGACCGGCACGTGTCATTACCTCACTTGATGTAAAATGGCGCTTTGGCGTGGTTATTTGTTACAAAAATCCATTTAAAATTTTTTACTAATCGATTGAGCCAAAAGAAATCACACCTGCGCTATGAAATGAATGGATCTTGGAAATCTCAGACTTGATTACAAACCCATTAAGTTGTAAAAACAGGACACCTCTTCAATCTCTAAACTTCCACCTCTTCACTCTCTGTGAACCCCCTGCTCAGCTCGCCCAACACACACCGCGTGGTTTTGAGGGTCGTGTCACTAGCTCCGCTCTGTATTGATTGTTGTTGGCGGCTCCCGGTCTGCTTTTTTTGAACATCAAGTCGTCAAACAGTCTCTCGTCTTCCACCTTGACTCAGAGGACGGACGCGCCGAGGCTGTCGTCCAAATCACACTAAAATATGGACAAACTGTCTTTGAAGTCAATGGAGAGATCGGAGGCGGGCTGAGAGCGAGAGCGCGACAGTTCAAAGCAAAGACTTTGCCATGTGTTGAATACCAATGGGTGGCTGCTATGCTAAATACATTATGTGTGTTGGCTCTTGATTATGTTCAAATCTGTGGTTCCAACCTGGTGCTGCACTGCTTTGAGAGCAAGCCAATCTCATGGAGTTGAAAAAAAAAAAGCTTTCCTCTCACGTCTTTGCGGGTTTGCTTTCAGGTTGAAGGTGATGAGAGGTTGGGCTTGCAATATTCTGATGAAGGTTGAAAGAGGAATCTAGCGAGTTGAGAGTCCCCACATGGCGCATGTGTTTGTGTGTGTGTGTGTGTGTGTGGATCCACTCATTATGGCAGCAGCCAGTTGTAAGCCAGCCGGCGTCAAATGCTTGTGCCAGCGGCTCTTTAAAAGAAATCAATTCAAGTGCAATTCTGCTTTGTGCTTACTCTATAATTTAATGGCCTCTTTTATCCAAAGTGATTTACAAAACAGAGAGTGCACTGAAAAAAGCCGGGGCCGATAAACATGGCAAGTGCAGCTTGGCAACAGAGCAAATGCAATCTTAATTTTTCTCTCATCTTCTGGGGGTGGGCGGGGGGGGGGGGGGGTTGGCAAAGTGAGAAAAAAAAAGACTGAATCACTTTTACACCGTTTGCTGCAATACGTCCGGACACGTCTCGAAGAGCTTCCCCTCCAGACGGACAGGCTTCGGGGGAGGAACACTGAAGTCATTGTGCAAGGACATTGTCCCCCCCCCCCCCCCCTCCCCCGTTCCCCTCGCTTAACAATTACATCTTTGTCACCGTTTTAGGGCTCGGGCGTGATGTGTTCACTTTTTCGCCACCGGCAGCTCCAACCCCACCGCAGCGCTTCGTCCTCCGGGCTCGGGCCGAGTGAGTGACAGCCGCGTCGCACCCGGCAGCAGACAGAGCCCCCGGCGGCGCGCAGTTAGCTCGGCAAACCTCGACGGCGTGGAGGCCCATTCCGTCGGATGTAATTGGACCCTGCGGGAGGGGGGAGGGGGGGGATGGAATGAGTCATCAACGTCAAAGAGAAGGAGCGGGTTCCGTTCGGGGACGAGTGAAAGATTGAAAGATGAAAGTTTGCCTCGCGTATGTTGCAGGGGAATAATAGTCTGGGAGAAGGGGGGGAGGAAGAGAGCCGACACCACATGTATCCATCGTGGAAAGGAAATGTGCAGCGTTCCCTCACGTCCATCGCTCTGCGGCTTTCTCTCCCCCCCCGCCCTTTTTTTTTTTTCAAGGGATGTTCTTTCAGCAGCCAAAGCACAGCGAGTACCAACCGACTTCCGGAGGAGCCTCGGTGCCAGCTCGGCGGTTTCGAGGCCCCCCCGAGGCGTCGTCCCCTTTCCGAGCGCGCGCCGAGGGATCCAGTTAAAAATCACAGGCCTCCACTTCTGACAGCGGGAGAACGGGTCAAATGTTGGACGGACACCCAGGGATCACGCTAACTCGTAAGGGTCACCAGATGAGTAAAAGGACCCAAAAAGACAGTTACATAAGATGAGTTTTTTCCTTCAGAATCAAACTTTTTTGTTTTTTTGTATGTTCATCCACATACAAGTTTTAATCAAATCATTCTTTGCAGCGAGTACTAGTTAAGACCTCTTGAACGAGAAAATGTATTTGTATCCTACAGGCCTACTTACTGTGGTTTTGAGGTGAAATCGTGCCACTGCACTGCCCCGAGGAATTTTGAGAGGGGGGGGGGGGGTAGTTCATCAAAGTTAAGCCTGTTATGTATGTGTGTGTGTGTGTGACGTCACAGCCGTGCACAGAACAGGGACCCGGGCTTACGCACACACACATACACACACACACACGCACACACACACACAAGCACGCACCAGAGGAACAAAACAGGCGTTACATAACCACAGACCATGACATGGCACTCGTCCCACAGAAAAACACCCTCTGGAGAGATGGAGGCAGCAGCCGAGGTGGGAGCTGTGGCCAAGAGAAGAAGGAAGTATTTGGTGTGAGAGTAAGAGAGATAGAGCCTATAAAACATCGGTGCGTGTTTACCTGAGGCGAGAGAAGGAGTTAAGAAAAAAAAAAATGAGGGAAGGTAGTCGAAAATAAAAGCTTTCGGAACTGGTGTTGTTGACTAACCGGCGGAAGATACACAAACAAATGCAGATGTTGGCATTGTGGCCTTCATAACCCCCCCCCCCCACCACACTCTCTCCTCCCCTCCCAAAAAAGGAAAAGCCTTTTCTGCTTCTTTAAGCGTCTTTCACCACCAAATCTTCCTCCAGACTTCAGTCTGCCTCGCCGACACGCGAAGACTTGAGAGGCCCTCGGATCGCGTCTCCCCCCTCAGCGTGAACCTTTCCAGAGAATGGGATCTGGTGCTGCTGCCCTTCCCTCTGTGGCTGGAATGCCCCCCTCCCCCCCCCCCCCCCCCCCCCACCACCACCAGGCCAGCTTGAGCTAAGCCAAGGGCTGGGGAGGGGAGGCAACCGCTCGGGATTTGAGTTGGGGTTCGTACATGATGGGATGTCCTCCTCATTAAGACGCCTGTCCCCCACCGTCCAGCCAATGGTGCTGATTGCACCAAAAGATTTCCTCACTGCAGAAGAAAAAAAGGCAGCCCGAGTTCAGACATTTTAAATTGACAGCTTCCTCGCGTGATGTTTCTTTTCTTATTTCTTGTTGTTTCCTCTGCGATATCTGACGTGCTTTTTCCCCGCTCTGCGATGCAAGGCTTGCGGTTTTTCTAATCTGCGTTCGGGTACACAGGGAGATTGGTATTTGCGTGCAAATTGCTTTTCCGTGGCCTCCGATGTGGGGCACGATAGCATGCTGTGTGAACGCTTGCTTGAGTTTTTTTTCATATTTTTTTAATTCTCCCCTTATTTCACCACTTTAGACCAAAACAAAACCCGATAGGCGGAACAGCGGCACTCCCACTGCATCGCTGCAGTAAAAGTCGAAAGTGTGTGAAAAAGAGGTCTGGGCGATGGAGGTGATGAGTTGTGGGGGGGGGGGGGGGGGGGGGGATAGACCTCCTGGAGTTTTTTTTTTTTTTTCAGCTCCTGGCAACCCAGCATCCTCCTCTTTCTTTCCCACAACCCGCCTTCTCTCTTCAGCCATCTCTCCGCCTCCTCCCCGCTGATGCCTCTGCTCCCAACACCCTTACTCGCACTCTTTCTTTCCTTCCTCCCTCTATTTCGTCCCCCGTCCCCCCCCCCCCCCACTCCCCCCATCGCTCCTCCTCCCTATTTCGGAGCCAGCTGTGTAAGTCTGCTAATGACGCTGAGAAAGCATGCTGTCAGCACATCCTGCGAGCCGCCGGGGCACGGTTACATAAGCTGGTTAACAGAGCAGGCCCGCTGCCACGTCAAGCCCTCATCATTATTGCGAGGGGGAGGGGGAGCAGAAATAGAGGAGAAGAGAAGGAGGAGGAAGAGGACGAAAGGGAAGGGGGAGAGGGTCGAAGGTGAAGGGAACATTTGCACACTCATTTTCCGCCCTCTGACTATCTTACACTTGGACTCCTTGTCATCTGCGAACACAAACTAATTTCTCGACCCCACATGCCCCTCTTTTCTTTCCCTCAGTCAATCATACACAAAAGCATGTTAAACCCACACTTCTGGGGGGGTGGGAGGGGGGGGCTCATCCTGCTCGGGGTGGGTTTTTTTAAGGCACCACTAGCAGTGCGATCCGGAGGGTCGCTCATCTCATACTATCAAGGGCCCCAATTAGAGCCATCAGGTAATTAAGCACAATTACAGGATTAACAGCGATGTTTGAGTTAAAAAAAAAAAGACAGAGAGACCTCCCACCACTTCCAGCCGGCGGCGTACAAAGAAAAACGTGCGGGCACACACACACACACACACACAGACACACACACACACACACACACCCGTCCCTTGCTTCTTCCCTTTTGTTTTTCATCTCCCAGCACTTCTGCGGCTCTGCTTGAATCTTTTAAGACCTTTTTCTTTTCTCTCCCGCATCCCTGCTTAAACCGCAGGTTTTCTTTTAACAATCCAAATCCCCCCCCCCCACCACCACCACCCCCCCAGATGTATTCTCCCCCATCTAATCTCTAATCTCTACATCAGCAGAAAGCAAGGTCATGTGGGACCGCGCGAAAAAAAAAAAAAGAAAAGAGAGAGAGGCCACCGTGTAGAACGCAGGAAATAATACGAGGGCAGAGTTTCAGCCCTCTAAGGGCTCCGTGGCCTAGCAGAACAAAGTCCTCTGCTTTATAACATTATTAACCCGCTAACAAAGAGAAATGAGCTGCTTGCGTGCAACAAATTGCCGCCCCCCCCCCCCCCCCACCCCCCCGCGAAAAACGAATGAAGCCTCACAAAAAACACCAACCCAGGGTCCGACGGACGCGGTGATCCATCTTGTACACGCCCACATGAACGATGCACGATACAGGTTCCCCCTGACCCAACTGCACTTCGATGGATAACGTCAAGTGTTGGGGGGGGGGGGGGGCGATGGGGGCTTGCTGTACGCGCGGGGCAGAGTTCTCTGCACAAATTAGCATGTGTAGAGATTTCTTTTGTGTTCTGGCCCTCTAGCTCAGTTTGAGTAATGGCCACTTTGGCAGGATGAAGTTAGAGCCCCCTCTGTGTGTGTGTGTGTGTGTGTGTATGTGTGTGCTGGAGGAGGGGAGTGTGTGTGTTTTTTTTGCCATAAATGATGAACTACTAAGCTCTCCCCCACACCCCTGAGCTCTGCATACACTTTGATTTGATTTCACATGGCATTGATTTGAATAAGTGCTTGTGGAACAAGACAAGAATTGGGACTTGCTCATGTCATCTTTGCCCGGTATTTGTAAGCGTCTGTCTGTCTGCATTTGATCTGTGCATGACTAAAACCTTATTTGCTTATTTGTTAGTGCGCTTGAGATGGGGGGAGTAAAGGGATGGAATGAATGGAGAAGTAGAAGGGCAGAGGGGAAAGAACATTGATGCACATGCACTAGCCTCTCTGTACTTTTTGTCCGCAATATTATGTAATATGAAAAAGAAAAAAAAAAAAAAAACGGGCACAGAGGGGTCTCAGCAAAAAAGCTGGAAGGATGGGGAAGCTGAAGAGAGTGGGGGGAAAAAGCTGAGGGAGCCAGACCTAGATATTGAGAGATGTATTACATTAATGAAATATGCTTCACCACAATATAGTGCACAGCCATTTAGGGATGTGCCTATGTCATTAGGCAAATTAAATCTTCTTAATGTTCTCTCTGTTTAGTAATGGAAGCTCCTCTGTCACCCTCCCCCTTCCTTCCCCTCTTTCCCTTTGCACTCCCTCTGTCTCTGTCTTGCTCCCTCTCGTGTCTCCCTCTGGCATCCCTGTGGTGCTCAGCGCGCCGCAGTCAGCTTTCGCTGTCTAGCGTACGCCACTAAAGCTCTAAGTACATCTTCCTGAGACTCTGTACTTAGCTGCGGTGCTGTCACTGCATTGCTGCAAAGCTCCCGCGACCCGAGCACAACACAGCACCAGCACAGGCATTTTCACTCCCGCTTGCCTCAAGTACTAGAATGGCAACAATCCCCCCCCCCCCCAAAAAAAATACATTTAACTGCAGGTGTCGGTTTGTGAGAATGAGCATCTTTCCTCGAAAGGAGCTGTAAATATGAGCTTGGTACTCTGCAGCGTTGGTTGTCAGCACCACAAACAGCTCCAGGCCCAGTCAGCCGGCGATGCAGCGCGGTTCAGCACCAAGGACAGCGCCTGCACACCCAGGCTGAATTACACCATGCAGCCACATGGAGAATTCAGATTTTTTTTAAAGCCAAAAACGTCTAAAAATTATGACCTCATGTATTATGGATGTTTTGCTCATTGGGAAAACAATCGGCCGCAGGCTGTAATAGTTATGTACAAACACTTATGTATTATAAACGAGCTTCTTGTTCCGTAGCGAGTAAAAGAACCCTTTTAAGTCTGTACCTTTTTTTTCTTTGTCTGCATACCATAAAACGCCTGGTTGCCCACTTTGCTGGTTAATGAGTCTTCTGGGAACACATCTGTGCAGGTGAACCACGATGGTAGCAACTCTTTGTTGTTAGTACTGTCATTTGTGTTGTTTTTTGAAGGCACTCATGGACAACCTGTTGTGTGGTTGCCGTGCGGTTTAGAACCGGTTGGCCCAGTAGGAGTCATAAACAAAATCATGAGGAAGGTCAGTATAAACTTAATGGAAATGTAATCAATGATTTTAGGAGATACAGCAGTTCTGTAATTTGATGCCATTAAAAACATTCCTATTCTCTCTAACGACTGTTTAACTCATTTTGTCCAGCCATCCTTGTTATTGGTCTCAAGTGGAGCCCCATGGCTCAAGCAATGAGACTAAAACATACTATGAAAGAGAACACTTTAATTTACTGTTTATTGATTTGTGTCTGGTAAATGTAGATCACCGCCTTGTTGTTTTGGTATTTTGGGATCTGTTCCCTATATGATGTCACACACTAGTTTATCGCTTCTGAGTACATGCATGCGCTCCCTGTACGTGGCAGGTACGCGTAACCCATGGGCATCCATTACACAGTACTGCAGCAGAAACAGAGGGAGGGGAAGGAAGTCGCAGAAATGGAGACAAAGATGCCACGAAAAAAAAATAAGAAAGGGAAAGCGAACAGTTTCAAGACGATGGAGGAAAAGAAGCAAAAAACAAGAATAGGAGCAGGACAGGCAGGACAATTGGAGTGTGTCTGTCCCAGGAAAGTATGTGCAGTTACATCTCACTACCTGAGAGGGGCGGCAGAGATGCAGCTTTCCTGTGGCTACTTCCTATGCCCCTATTTACACAGACCAACACACACTGGCCATCCTTTTGCTCCCCCAAACAAAAGTCACACTTTCCTCTCTGCTTTTTCCTTTCACGCCTCACATTTAAAACAAAAAAGAAATGCCGTGGAGCTGACGAGACGCGGCTCTCCTCCCGAGCGGACCGCCCAACGAGCAGACAGCCGCCTCCCCCCCCCCCCGAGAGCCGGCCCCCTCCACCACTTTCAGTCATCTAGTCAGCGTTGAACTAGCAGGTGATCTGCACTGACAGTGTGAAGGCACAGCTTGTAGCGGGGAGGGGGGGGGGGGGGGCGGTAATTGGTGCGGACTGACTTCAGAGAGGGAGTTGAGTGGTTTAGGGGGAAGGGCGGGGGCCGGAGAGCATGGTGGGACGTACAGTGGAAGTACTGTACACAGCGGAAGAGGCGGCTTCTCTCGCTTCCCCGGGGACCCTTTTGATCGTTATCAAGGGCGTCCTAATGGTCGAGTGCACACTGGGCCACGTAGTACTTGTCGGATTGGATGTTGCACATGGCTCAAGGCCTTTTTTTTCTTCTTTTTTTTCACGGAAAGGATGTTGCACAACCAAAAACGAATGTAACCGCGGCTCCTAGTTTTGGTTGCGATACGGAACTCTGTGTGAATAAAAGGAAAATGTGCGGGATATAAAGTACGCGTGCTTAAAACTGCCGTGCAAACCGCCAGGCACACGCTCGTTGAAATACAAATACAGATGTGGAGTAGTGGTAGTCTGCCTGACATTTGGCTGAAATGTGTTCTGTTGCTGACACAGCCTCTGCCTGGGAGGAGTGATGCCCCAGTAGCAGGAATCATTGTGTTCACTCTGACTCATCAGCATGTGTGCGCGCACACACACACACACACACACACACACACACACACACACACACAGTGTGCGGAGCGTTGGACGTCAGAGGCTCCTCCATGTTGGCGTGGTGGTGGTGGTGGGGGGGGGTCTCTCCCATCTCTCATCCCCGTAGAGCTTAGTACAGCTCACCCAGCGCATTCAGCGCTGCAGGGCACGCTCTCAGAGGAGCGTGAGTCACGCGCTGCAGGGCCGGGGTATTTGAAGCCAAACTGTACGCAGACGCATGGCTCCGTGCTGATGTGGGGCTATCTGCATTTATCTGGGTGTTCCACGTTTAAATGAGTGTGCAATGTGCATGTTGTGTCTCCTCCTCTACTTTCATCATCATTCCCCACGTAACGTCAAAGCCATGCACTTGAGGATTTTGAAATAAATAAATATCTCTTAGGTTACCATCTATTTCGTGACTGAGGTTACGCAATGCTGATTGAGCCTGTGGCTCCCTGGCCCTTGCGTTAGCGCTTTTACAAACTCGGTGCCTGAGGCGATATTCCTGGAAAAAAAAGGAGACACTGTTTGGTTCTCTTTGCTGCCAAAAGAGGAAAGAGGAGAAACAAAAAGAAAAAACCCCGGAGATCTCCGAGGTTGAATGTTTAAAACGCAAACTCCACATATAGATCTTGCGAACCACGTGCTGTCGATTTTATGCTTTAAAATATCTGCAGGTTGTTGGCTCTCATCACCAAGAGCGCCGAGTGGGAGGGTGAGAGAGTAGGAGTACAGAGAAAGACAGAAAGAGACAGCGAGCGAATGTTTTTGAATCGCACGCAGGACCTATGTGACTCAATTAGGTGAGTGCGCACACCTACGCCGCTTGATAAGGGAATATTGACCATGCAAAATGATAACAGCTCCCACTACAAAAATGACACTTTGCTTACATCGCCCGCCGGAGACTGAGTCCACGGCGAAGAAGGAAATTACCTGGTTACTTGAGTTTCATAAGCAGCACTTGATTCAGGCATGCAAAAAAAAGGGGCTTTTTGAAACTCTAGCAAAAGTGTTCGGACAACCTAGAGGTTTGACTTCAAACAGGACTTGCTCCAATTTTCCTCGGGGGTCTCATGGTTCTTTCTCTACTTTGAGGGCAATTAATCTAACCGGGTGCCAGCTTCTGCCAAAAAAGATGTGCAAAAGGGAAGCTCACTCGCCTCCTTGCTCACAAAACTAGGCCTCCCCCCCCCCCCAAATCCCCCCTGAACCAGGCCACACCGGGTGTCCTCCGTTCGGTCCGGCTCGCGATGAGAAACCAGGCTCGTGCCTGCCTGAGCTCTTCCAGTCCGGTGTTGAAATCTGTCCATTGGCGGGGGGGGCTTGTCATCACAACGAGCTTACAGCGTAAATGCCCCGCGACTTAGCTCCATGTTGGCAGTGCACTGCTGTGCCCTTATTTGTTAGCTTCGCGCTAATCTGATATGCGGGATGATGGATGCCAGCTAGTTCGGAGCGTGTCAACATTTGGTCAGCGCTGGTCATTGTGGGACATTGGACTCAGACTGATGTAATCCAGAGGAACAGCAGATCGTAATGACGGTAGATTCCTGTATTTACGTTTGGGTCTGGGCGGCAGCCAGGCGTGGCTTCTGTGTCTGTTGAATGGAGAAGTGCAGCACAGACCAGTGGGGGGGGGATTTTCACACACAACCTTCGGTACGCGTCGCTCTTTTTTTTTTTTTTTTTTAGGTATCGTAGATAGCGCTATCCTCTGTTGTTAGCCGAGATTCATCAAGCGGGTTATTAGAGATAATTTAATGCCGCAATCATTTTTATTCCTCGGTACCTTTGAGCAGCAGCTTAATGCATTCCTCCCTGTTGCAATGCCGGTAGCTGCTCCACAAGACGCTGGTGTGTGTAATAGGGCTGCTTTGGCGGAGCTCACCCCCCCCCGTCAGCTGCCGTGCTAATTGAGGTGCAGAGACGAGCCCCAGCCAGATGGAAGGAAGACGCCGCAAATTGATTCCTCGCATTCGTCTTCATTAAGGTCTCGGCTCTTGGGCTCTGCGGAGAGAAAGTTAGAGAGAGAAAGAAGAAGGGCAGGGGAGGGGGGGGGGGGGGGGGCAATCGGGGCAGAGGAGAATCCCACCCCACCCCCCTCCCGTCCCCCCTTCAGGCCCTGAAGACTCTGCTCTGATGAGGTGGAATTCTGCCTCTCAAAAACAGTGCGTGGGCTCCCTTGGGCTGCGACCTCACCGCTGTGGGGCCCTCGCTTCTTTTCTTGTGTCTTCTTACCGGTTTGTGACCCCGGATGAGAACACCTCACCTCTTCTTTCAGACCCCCCCCTTTTTTTAACCCCTCTCATATACAAATATGTAAGAAATAAAAATCATCTTCTGTTTTATCCATTCCAGCATATTAGTTAAAAAAAAGATGGAGGATTTGTCAAAAGCGATAAGCTTTTTTTTTTAGGGAGAGTGCTGCTCCGCGGTAACATGGAAAGAGGATTTGGGACGGAGGGGGGCCGGGGGTGTAAACGCTGAGTGGGGTTAGCTGATGGCTGGAGGTGCGGTGGATGTTGCTGTTTGATGTTTCACCTATTATTCCTGCCACGTCACCTGGATTATGTGCCGAATGACTTGGAGAGAGGGGGGTTGGGGGGGGGGGGGTGAGGAGGGGGGGGGGTACTTAAGCCTGTCAGCGAGCTGTCTAGAAGCGCTTTTTCATTTCACTGTCTGTCTCCCTTCCTCCCTCCCTCCCTCGCCTTTCTCACCCAGCCCGCTGACACCCCATCACAGGCCCGATTCCCTGTTCCTCTTTCTCTTCCCCCCCCCCCCCCGCCCCCCCCCGCCCTCCTCCCCGTCCGTCCGTCTACCCGCACCCCTTCCCGTCCTCTTTTCCCTCGCTCACTTCCTCTGTTCTGCGGTGACATTAAGCGGCTTAGCGCATGTCTCGCTGCAGGCTTACAGCGTCCTGGACGTGGAGTTTTACTGTCACTCCGTGTGTGTATACAGGTACTCTGTGAGCCGCAGCCTCTTTGATAAATATCCGCTGGGGGGACTGTAATTTACGCGGCTCCATCAAATCTGAGAACATCATGCAGGGAATTTTCACACAGACGTCCCTTAATCCACAGAGCTCAATTCCTTTCAGTTGTGTGTGAGATATATATAAATATATATATATACGTAGGTCTCAAACTCCCTCACCCCTTCGTGTGAGCCGCTCACCTGAAGCGTCGAGAAGAAGAGCTGCAATAATGTCAAAGGGAACTGACATTTAACGCTAACACCTTCTCGAGAAGCCCCTTTGGTTGGGAGTGTTTCGGATGAGTTTTTCGGTTGAAGACAGATCTCCAATTGGCAAATATTAAAAAAATCACAGAATCTGGGATCAGCCTCTCTCTCTCTCTCTCTCTCTCTGTCTCTGTGTCTCCCCTCTCTCTCACTTTCTCTCACATTCTGACATTGATTAAGCTAATTATCTTCACTTCACTCTTGAATTACCCTCTGATCAGTATTCACAAAAACTCCGGCGTCAAAACAAGCTCAAGAGCGAATCACCATCATCATCATCTCTGAGGGCATGCCATTTCAGATATTGGAGAAAAAAAAAACGTGACCTCAAAAAAAAGCTCATATATGTGGTGATATTATAAGAGCCAACATCAAGTTGTTTTGTTGAGCCGGACTAGCAAACTAGACCCTGTGCCTTTATGAAAGTGTGCTGATGCTGATGATATTGACGATGCTTAAGGTGATACATGATAATGAATATTTGTATTAGCTCGCTCATTAGCAACCCAGTCCCCAAAAGACCACTTCTAAAAGTAATTATAACTGTATACATTTTTAATGAAAGCTCCAACAACAATAAAAAACATTTATTTCATTAAATTACTGTCTACTTAAATATCCTCCATCCATCTTTTCCCAGCCTCCATTAGTCACCGTTTCTTGTTCTTTTAATTTCTCATTCCTTTGTTCCCTCCTTTATCTTTGTCCAACTGTGTAATGTATGCTATAGCTGAGCCTCAGACGTAGATTTATAGTTCCCTTTTGTGCATATTTAAATCCGATTTGGCGCCCGGGGGTTACGGCGGCGCCTTAAAATGCGCAGTCCCCCAAGCTCGTGGCCGTTTGGATCTGACCTCACAACTGTTTTGCATCCCTTGAGTGCCGTCGGGCTGCATCCCAAACGCCTTCTTGCATTCCCACGAGGGCCCCCGAGTAACCTTACCATGCAGCCTACCAAGGAATTACTAATCACCCTCACTTTCCTTTTACCTCATTCCCGCTCCCTTTAACACTTTCACCCAACATTTTCACTACTATTCCAATCTTTCAACTCTTTGATGATGAAATCTGCATCTTTGCTACTCAATCATCTCTAACCTTTTCAGGTCTGAATCAGTGAATAATCTACCCCTTCGTTAGCTTTCTTTTGCCCGCTGACTCATCACCCGCTGGTCCATCGGTCTGTTTTGCAATACTCTTACCACACTGTTTAGTATGACCGAACAATATTTAGTTAGTCTGAATACACGTCGGCGCGATACTTTTGATTTAAATGTTCAGCAGCCAAAGTCTCAATTTCTGGCAAGGGAATAATCGTTGATAAATATGGTTGATCAGCAAAGCCTATAATGGTGCTGATTAATCACCACGAGTTAAACTAAAAAAGTTGTAAGAAGAGACTGGGCGAGGAAGCCATCACTCACATACAGACTAGAGATGGATTTCTAGGGCATTTCTAGTCAATCGGAATATAACATCAAGCAGCAAGGTCCCTTATGTTTGCAGAATGTGTCTATAGGCCAAGCCTGCCAGTATTTGCCTGTCATGATGCTTTTCAATCATTTTTGCAGGGTCCATTTGTCAGAAAAATGCAAAAGGGCCACTTTATCCAAAAACAAGCAAGCACGCACCATCAATTACTTAGAACAGGATCTTGCAGATATTCCCTTCACACGAGTGACTTTCTTTACACAATGTCACAACTTTGTGCAAAGAATCAGAATCCGGAGAATAACCACCGAACGAGGCACGAAAAAACTGGTCACACAGCTCCAAACCAAAAAATATCGTAAACTACTTAACTTGTAAATCCTTCACAACTGTCCATTCCAAGGTAACCTGGCCAAGAAATTACCAAAAGTGCATTTGGCGGGCTCTCGACACACTGGACAGGGTCACTTTTGGATGGTGTATTTGGCTGTAAACTGATGGTAGTACACAGCTGCTCAATGGCTGCTCTGCGGCCAGAGACACATTTATCCCGTGTCTTTTGAAAAAAAAAAATTGTATTGGGCATCAACCACACGTTGGCGCGCGTATCGTCGGAAAAATACCCCCCCCCCCTCCCGCCCCGAGGCCTAAACAACAGCTTGGAGAGACGCGTAGACGCCTAGCTGCACTCGTCACTCAGCATCTGCACCTTTCCACTCTTTTAAGTCTTTGCTCTACTTTTGACACGTCGAGACCCTCCGCCCCCCCCCCCCCCCCCCCCACCCCGCCTCCTCGGAAGGTGAAGGGAAGGGGAACTAGTCGGGTCCGACTCTGCAATCAGCGCAGACCGCTGCTCTCTGAACTAAGGACGTGCGGCGGGGCCTGTGAGGAGGAATCAAAAAGCCTTAATGAAAGGAAGCGCCGCGAGGAAGACAGGGTTTCTTCTTATCGGGGGGGGGGGGGGGGTCCCGAGGTCTTTATCCCTCCGCCAAGGTCTGCGAGATGAGAATGCAGACAAACAAGCAGAGCCGGCGGGCCAATGCAGTGATGATGCACCGCAAACACAGGCGGCAGGAAGGACCTGCTCTTCTGTACGTGCCTTCTCCAAAGGGCACATTTTGTAAAGGGTTGTTCACCCCGGATGGGGGTGAAGATGGAATGACGGACATCACTTTCCCCCCAATTTCACTCAAGAGCTCCCGGAAAACCAACATGGACCATGAAAAGTGACACCATTAGTGGCGTAATCCAACTTGCAATTAACGGCGCCGCTCCGTGGGAGAAACAGCGGACAGATGTTTCATTAGCGGTGATGAAGGAAACCACAAACAGACGCTGAGGGTCAGTAGTCTGGGGAGGAGTACTTTATGGTGATGTAAAGCAGCGCACACGTCTTGTTTATGTAAGAGTGTGTAGCAATGCATACAGCATGGCACTATGCTGTGAATACTATAATGTATTTAGCCTTTTCATGTCTCACAGTGTGACGTGTGGAAAGCACCTGTGGAGTCAAAATCAGATTTGGTGTTCTCATTAATTACAAAAAAAAAAAAAAAAACCTGTTAATCATCATTCTTCACTGATTTCATTACAAGCTGACAGTAGCAATTCATTACAGCATCTGCGTGTGACCTTTTTAAAACTCAAATTAACATGGTTGATTCCCCCGGTCGGGGAAATGATCCGCCAAGGCAACAAATTGACATGATTTACATAAAATGTGTATCCGTAAATGTATTCTTCCTTTCTTTAATTTGACAATTTAAAGCTGGGATGCACAAAGGCTCTTAAGAAATTATTTCAAACCCACCGTGTAATTCAGGATTATGGCATTGCATTTTTTTTTTTTTGCATTGTGTGCTTCAAGCAGTGATCTGCAGGAACATAACTAACCATTAACATAAGACCTTGGTCATGATCAACCATCGATTCGGGAGGTGACCGTTCGGACTTAGAGATCTCTACGAAAACACGTGCACAACTTTCCCAGAGCCAAGAAAAGCAATTATTTATGTCTATGATCTCATCCCGATGTGCACGTGCAGCCACACACGGCGCACGCAAACCCATGACTTTGAAAACACGCGTTTGCCCTCTGCTCGCAATATTTATTGAAGAGACACAACCTGGGAATCAGCCCCTTCATATAATACTTCCATAGGATATAAACAGATGTTTTGCAAGTGACTTTTTTGCTTTTTTGCCAAGAAGAAGTATTTCTTTCAAATGTATAAATATGCCTTCATACACCAATATTTATATACAATATGTGTGAAAAGACTTGGCAATTGTCCATTGTTACCTTTCAATGCATAATATTACAGCCTAATCATTTTAAGACTGAAAAAGCAGATTGTAAGGATTTAATTAGGGCCCCTGTATTTTGCACACTGTTTTAAAATAGTGCATTAGCACAATTAAACTGGCTGAAAACTATAATATCATTTCTAAAACGGGGACATTAATTATCGTACTCTATGGTAACCGGGGGAAAGCACTAACAGCATGTTCACAGCTCATGCACGCATGCGTACAAACAAGAATACACAGCGGCACACAAGAACACACACACACACACACGTTGGACAAACCCTCAACTTTTCACCCTCAGATGCAATCAAGTGTTCCCACTCGGTAAACCTGCGCCAGCCCACACGCCTCATTCAAAACAGCATGCGGCAGCCAGTCAACTTTGTAAATATCCCCACTAAGGAGGAGGTGTACTTCTTTGCAGTGAGTCACTGGCATCATGAAAAACAGATTCGAGGACTGAGATGAAACGACGCCTTTTTAAAATGCTGGAAAAAAATGTTCACCGTGATGAAAAAAAAAAAAAAAAAAGGAGAAGACGAACGAAGTTCTGGACGACATAACGTCCCTCGGAGAACGAGGCGCCGACGAGAAGAGACGGCCAGGGAGGGACGTTGATGAGTGAGGCCGATTGAAGGAAGAGGAGCCATCAGACAGAAAAAGGGAGCCGCGCCTGCAACGAGTGAGATAACGAAACGGCAAACATCGAGAGAGCTACGCGTTGCACAAACCATCCCAACCCTTCACCATCACCCCACCTCCCCTCCTCGTCTGCATTCGTTTTCATTTTTTTTTAATTTTCTTCCTCAGATTTCTAAATCTAAAATATGTTTGTTTAACTGATCGACGTTATCGGGACCTTATCGGCGTCGGGTGTGAATCTGAAATATCGCTCGTTGGCTTTTTGCGTTGCGTCACAAAAGTTCTCCTCCACCATCTTGTCTCCTCAACCCTCGTCCCACGATGAGTCAAATGAGCCCAGCCCTCCGCAGGCTATTCTTGTACCTCCCCTTCTGATCGCCATTAATTCAGAAGCTGAGTGCAGAAGAGGATCCGCACTCCCATCTCTGGCTTCTTTGTGTCCTGTTCCACATGCAGCATCATCTGGACCCCCGAGGTTGCGGATCGGGGAAAGCAGTTCGAACCCGAGGGCATATCTGGAACCCCCCCCCCCCCCCCCCACCCCCTGGAAGGAGATCTTTACCTTTTAGCTCCCACCTCGTATGGTGTGTCTGGTATGAGGCCTTCGTTGTCAGCTGTGGTTCGTACGCACAGCGTTTCCAGCGGTCTGAACTCATGTGTCAGGTGTTAACACATCATTCCCGAAACTATTTACTGCTCCAAGAAGCCATGCAGGCGTGTGCAAACTCAACAAGCGGCAGGGGTGTTTTTAAGCTCGATGCCCCCACGCTGGTTTTGCGGAATGAAACTTTACTTCCTGTCTGAGGTCTGTACCGTTAATCCGCGACTGCCATTGATAGATATCTGCTGAGGTCATTGGGTTTCACAAAAAAATCGTCGCTTACACAAAAAAAACAATGTTCAGGACTCTGCACTTTGTCTCCCTTGGCGGCTGCAGTCCTGAAGAAGGTCGACCTTGTAACAATAGGAACTATAGTTAGGAACCATTGTTTAGTTCCGTGGGTCACACGGACTATTGTTGTTGGGACACCGCCTGTGTATTCTGTTTCACTCTCCTTGGTTTCCATTGGTAGTCTGGAACAAATGAAATCAAACTCATCACTTTATTCACTTGAGAAAATTGAATTCTTCAGGAGTACTTATGAGGCTACGGGCTGGCACGTCAAAGAAGTCGCCCAAACTAAAGATCTGATTGGTTGAAGACTGTGGAAATCAACACTATGATTTAATTGAATCACCTTGGAAAACAATAAAGCAAGTGGACTGCAGTAAACAGACATTCCATGTGGGATGTCACACTCCTGCTAAGCCGTGCAGTGTATCACAGTTAAATTGGCTGGATAATGAGTTTGTGTATGTGTTCATTTGTGAAGGCTTGGCAGAGGCATTAGAAGAACACATCAAATAAATGTAGGGCTGTACAGAATGTCCTGTTTTAAACATTCAAATCCTCCATTGACGATTTTGAATAAAGCTTCAAATGCCTGTTGCCAGATGTGTGACGTCATCATACTATAACATATAAATCCTTGTACAAAACTCTCAATTTGATTGGATTAAGCATTGTTGAAACCAAAACGCTTCCATCCACCCCAAAAGCCAAATTGATAGAGAAATGTCTCCAGCTGACCAAATGTATTGTCACAAAAAGAAGAGCCACATGGTCTCTTTGTGCCATTTTAGGTTTGTCTTTCTCTTTCTGAGAGGAACTTTTTGGGCTGTGATGATTTGGGGAAATGAGTTTCACTTTTCCTGCCACCCCAATTCATCCGTTTTACTCTTTACATCTTAACAATTTCTCAATATCCCTTTTCAGCCCCATGTCCTCATGTTCAATCCAATTTCCTCATCTCTCTATCTCCCTTTTGCCGTCGCACGTAGAGAATTTGATAGCCCTCGTTTTCTTTTGTCCAGTCCCCATTCACTTTTTTTTATTTTTTTATTACCCAATTCCACAGTGTGGGCGGCATCAAAGACGACGACCTTTTGTTTGAAATACCACAGTGTCTTTGTCTCTGATCTGTCTGAGCTCTTTGACCTCGTCGAGTCTCTTTGAACCTCTTCCCACACAATACTTGTGTGCTCCAAGTTAAGTTTCACGGGGTCAAAGTTGCACAACACGGCTCCACTTGCCGTAATGAGAAAAGAAGGATCTTCGCGTGGATTGGAGCCTGTGATCAGACCTTCCCGATGAACGCTCGGCACAAACGCTCGGTGAGAAGCTCAGGCCAAAGTGCGAGGGGAGGCTTTGCACCCTAATGGCGCTCATTTGTCCCTGTCTCATCGGCTGCCCGTTGAATAACTTCATCGGGAGGACGAGCAAAGGCCATTTATGGTTCATTTAAGGCAATATATTTAATAACTCTACCAGTCATAAATCACCAGAAAATGAGAACACCTAAAGGACTGAAATAACAGATCTTTCTCCAAAAGGTGAGTGTGTGTGTGTGTGTGTGTTTGTCTACAGCATGGACGTGTCTATTCGTTAGTAGATTTTTAGCCAGCGGGGTGACTTTTAGCAATGTCAATGTCGCATGGATAGTCAAGCAATCATGGTAACCAGAGGATAAATCCACTCCTACAATGAGAGGAGAGTAAAGTGTCTCTTCTGTTAGCTGAATGACTGCCGTGGACTTTTGTGAGGCCAGTCATGTTGTCCAGAGCTTTTATCCTAATGATTTGGGTTTTCGTCACGTACCAATATGTTGTGTTTTCATGGTTCCCGGAGGAGGAATCCCCCTGACGTTTTGCCCTAACATTTTTTTAGGGAAATGTCTGAACAGCTATTGGAGATATAACCTTAACAATACAAGCACATATCCATGAGATCCCTAATTTCCAAGTGTATTAAACAACTGAGAATCCCCGTTAAAACGGATTACATTTAAGTCTGCCGTCCCAACATTAATCCAAGATGTGCACATGGCGAACACTACGTTACATTACTAAACACAAGCGTGGCTGTCGACTTTCTGTCCTTTGCCGATAATGCTGGCATTCCGTTTAATGTCGGTGGCGTGCAAAGCGCAGCGGTGTACTGTAAACACTGCCGGTCCAAATTCCCGGCAGCTGCTGTTACGGATTACAAGTCAGCTGACCACACCTATCTGCTTGACCTTCAGCGCTTTTGACACCCGTGCAATAGACACGTTTGCTCACGAGCGGGGTGTCGCGCACGCGCCCGAGGTGCTCCGTACGAGATTTGCCCGACCGGCGGTGTTGAGGATGACGGGTTGTCTGCTGCAGGGAGTGATGATGAATGTATCTCCCCCCGTCAGCACCACTGAAGGACAGAGCGTCACAGAGTGGACACACAGGACGCGCGCACACACACACACACACACACACACACGCGCCGGCATCATCACTACCACCAGTGATACGCACGTGACGTCTACCAGAGGCTGGCGTTTTGTCAGGATACTAAGTAATGAGACATAAAACGGACCTGGAATACTATCTGGGAGATAAATAAATGTAGGGGAAGGACGGTAAGGTGAAAACTGCTCTCTAAAAAAAGATTTTTTTTTATTTTTTTATTATACCCACTTTTCATTGACAGCCTCTCTGGCCCCTCTAACTATTTCTGCGACTCACTCAGGTGTGTTTAACCTGTTTTAGCGGCAAACACATGCGGTCGGCACTTGGAGCGGGGAAGCAGTCGATCACTTTGAGAGGTCAAAGACGTGTTCATCGATTCAAAACACAGAAATGTTTAGGGGCGCTAATGGTACTTCTAAGTCTAGGCGTGGCTGCGAGGCAGTATTTCACATTTACAGCGGGTTGAAGGAGTGCGTCTGACCTTCAACCGTCGCCATTCCAGCGCTTAAATGATGGTACCACGAGTAAATGTTTTCCCTGTGGCAGTCTGAGAAGTATTTATCTACGACCCGCAGTAGATCGGAGTAACAATCTTCAGCTTTTCTTTTTAATGATTTTTTTGTGATGAATTATTGTGCATGTTGAAAAAATAGCTTAATGTCAGGAGCCTCACACTTCATTGGGTGGGTAATGTAACACAAAATCACCACTGAGGTAAAGTGACATCCCCCCCCCCCAAAAAAAAAAAGATTAAACATCATGTTATGTAAGCATCCTAATTGCAATGTGGTGTATCCATCAGAGGCTCTTTTGTTCTGTTTAATTTTAGATTGAAAGTAGCAACGGAGGCAAACTCCAAAGAACAGCACTTAGCAACTATGTTGCTATAATTACTTAAATAATTACCATTCTGAGAAAAGTACATATTTTCTACAGGTACTTTTGCAAAGAGGGCGTTGTGTCACCGGCAGATGAATCATGTCTTATTATACCCCCGTCTTCTTAAGATACACAGACGAGGTGGGCACGGGAATATGAAAGAAAAAGTGAAATGTCAACTAACTAAAGCTGAAGTTCACTTTCATTTAGCGAGTTGCTTTCACAGTCATGGCAATGGTGAAGTGGTTCGAACAAGCTTATTTCTTATGTTTCAACTAAAGTTCCGTTACAATTGCTTTCTTTTTTATACCTTTAGCCTTAAATCAGTGCATCTAATAATCATCAGATTCTGTTTACCAAATATTTTTGGTCTATGTGGCCATAGCATTTGTCGTTAGTTTGTCACCTGACGAGAGCCGACACACGTACGGATGTAAAAACGTCCAAAGTAGAGCCGCTATTCTGAGACTGTTCCTCATGTTTTGGGGGGTAATTATTTTCCACTGCAGTGTTTGGAGATGGCACGTTGACATTAATGCTCAATGTGACACCACACCTCTGCAGGAGGCGAGATAGCGTGCTGAAACCATAGGCCGCTACCCCGGGGGGGAGGGGGGGGGGCTTCTCGTGTATTTAACACGGAGAGACCTGCAGCGCGCTCCGGTGTGCCATACAACTCGGAACAAAAGCCAATCCCGACGCAGGCCCTCGGATTTGAAAAGCCTTACGGGGAGAAATGGGAGGTCTATGCCACTGTAATCCAATTACATTACACCCAAATGAAGATTTAGCTTCATGCAGTTTACACGGGGACATCTGTTCGCACACTTAGACAATGAATATGTGCTAATGAGAGACGCTGTCGTGCTATCTCCTGCACAACATATTCACATTTCCTGCCAGAACCCTGTAATGTCGCAGCCTGTGGTGGAAGAGAAGGGGAGCTAATTGTACAGAGTAAGTAAGAGGGAGGAAGAAGGAGAGTAAATAAGGGGGTGGCAGCAAGCTGTGAGAAAAGGAACGCGGGTCTTAGATTGTGTCAGGATGCACTTACCTATGCTTGTTATCATTCAAAAATATGAAGAGAAGCCACTTAGAAAGATTGCTATTCGTGTACATTCATGTGTAGCTGGTCAGTATCAATTATCCTCACGCATCTATAACATCTATAGCAGCTACATGCATGAAAACATTAAGTAACGGGAATTTAAGGATCTTTTCTGTGAGGGACAAACAGGGATCTCTATTGTTTGGTAACCTGCTTTTGTGGGTTAAACTTCCATCAGTCAAACGTGATGTTTCATCAATCCACTGCTCCCCAAAGTTTAGCCGAAATAGATCAATAGTAGGAAGTAACACATTATTGTGACTTAAAAACTATTTTCATCCCCACTTTCTCAAACGGTCTCAAAGTCCAGATGCACAAGATTGCAATCACTTCACATATCAGAAAACCAACAGCACACAGTGACGCCCCCCCCTACACACACACACACACAGAATCAGGGGACACATCAACAATCGCACAGGCCGCCCGGCAACGATCAGCATGGACGGACGGGGAGGGGGGGGCTGTAATTACGTGTGTGAAAAGCGTGTCTCAGATGGGATCAAGTCTCTGCCCTTATCTGGGCCCCCGGCGGCTCCCCTCAACCGAAGCGCCACCGCCGTCGTCCCCGCCGCGGCGAAGGCGCCCGGCGTGTGCACACGTTCGGGCCGAGCGTGATGGGATTCGACGGCCAGATAACGCCAAAGAGCTCAAATACCGACCGCCCCCCCCCCCCCCCCCCACCCCCCCCCGCATGCCGAAAAGATGAAGGAGAAGCCCGTGTTTGCGAAAGGCCTGCGAGATAGACCGTCCACTCGCTGAAGGGACTGGACTGCGCATGTAATTTAGCAGTCTCCGCCCACCCCCCCCCCCCCCCCGCCTCCCCCCCCCCACACCCCCTCGCCTCTCTCCCAGAAGGCTGTACACACTCGAGCACATTGTCCCCCTGCGTTTTTACATACAGATTACATTTCACGGAGCTTGTTTGCTCAACCAAATCCAACTTCGATCAAGCCTGCACGCAGATATTTATATGTTCTTGTCCTGAGAAGGTTACCAAATGGACAACTAATCCCTACTGCCATATCTGTGCGAGGTGAGGGTCGAGAAGCGTGTATTGAGGGTCAAGAAGCTTGTGTTGGACCCCGCAGAGACTTGTCCAGTAGTAGTAGCTTTGCAACACCTGAGTTTGAGCCAAGGAGGAATTTTCACAAACTGTAATGACGCTCTCACATGCACATACAACAACCGCTCCCAGTGTGTCCCCGCTTCACCACCACGGGGAGAGCGGGACAGGGACGCTAGAGTGTTCATTTTGACAGAAGTTAGCAAATCTTTTCAAAATGTTGAGCATCATGTCGTAGCTGTAGCTGTAACGCGAACCGCAGCGCAGAGCCAAACTGCTTGGCGATGGCCGGGAAACACTGTAGACTCCCTCCATTGTTCTGATGAAGTTAATGAATCAAACATTACTTGGAGAATATCCATGTTGCCATGGAGGTTGGAGGTTTGGGGATGTCTTCCAAACCCCGACCCTGTCTGCTGCCACCATGACGGCACCGAGCTACATTTGGTCAATTGTGAAAACGTCCTCCACGGTGGATTCTCGAGTTTGAAAACAGTGTTTTTATCTCACCCGCGCGTTTCCACGAGAGATGGCTTCGCCCCCAGACATGTCCCCCCCGCTCCTCCCCGCATGCCTCCCCCTCTGGATCAAGCTTTTGATGAGTTGGCCCCGGCGAGGTGCTGTGCAATCAAACGCATCACCGCGTAAGCGAGCGTCCTCGGAGAGAGGGGGGGGGGGGGGAATGTGTGTATCGATCACACAGCATTGCCTTGCCTTGGCTGGGTTCGGCATCACCCCAGATTATTGTGCATGAGTGTGAGTGTGTGTGTGTGTGTGTGTGTGTGGTGTCGGGTGCATTTCATTATCCTAGAAAGCTTTAACTTGACTCTCCATGTTCCCGAGGTAGCGGAGCCCTGCTGGTCTTAATGCTGGTAGGATGAAATCTAATCTAATCAGGATTAATGCATTTAAGTGCGATTATCTGGGTCGCTTAACAGTTGTCAAATGAGCGATCCTGTATTGTTGTCTTCCCCCCCCCCCCCCCCCGGCCAGTACAGATGGTTAATAACTCAAGAAACAATTCTGTTGTGATCTTCACCCATTTTTAACTGGAACACGGCTGTGGGTTCGCCTTCAAACTTCAGCAGTTTCGTATATATTCAATTTCTGAAACAGCCCTTAAGACCGCTCTTGCATTATGATTATTATCATTTTAAATCTTACATCATCGCAATACTGAAATCCCACAGAACCCACTTCTAACAAGTCTTAGCGTCTTTTGAAAATGTTTTTTTTTCTGGAAGAGCACATACGCTTCAGGCAGCACAGAGAAGTGCTCTGGCACAGGTTCACGTTTCTTTAGAATGCCCTTGGCGGCGGAGGGGGGGGGGGGGGGGGTGTTGGTGTTGGTGGGGCCCCATGGGTAGATAATCTTCCCCTGGTACGTACAGCATCCTATGAATAAGTCATCTCTCACCAGGACACCACCCTCAAGTCGAAATGATTGAGATTTCACTTGCTTGCTGCAGCAGGGTAACGACTGGTGGCAATTCTGATGCATATTACAGCAGCCGGGGTTTAATGGAAAGAAGGAGAGACGGTGCAGCAGTGGTTCGAGTATTTTTAATGCCCCCCCCCCCCACCACACACACACCCACAATCATACACTCGCTATCAATAAACTTCCCGGAGGAAGATATTCCCCCTGATGGGAACATTTAAATTCCATTCTATTCGCTCTTCTTTTAAATGCAATCATTTTGCCTCACGCTTTCATGCTTTTCCGTCACTATCTGAGGTCATTGTGATGAACATTTCGGGGGGTTTTTTCCCACCGCTTTTGTGTGATTTATCGTTGGAAGCTCTCTGGGGGCAAAGTGGGGGCTGCGCGAAGCGGGATTCTGCCCTTTTATTCTCCCGTGTTTTGGTTAACACGCATTTATTCCGCACGCCGTCTTTAGGGCCGTCGGCCCTGTGGTTATTCACGGCGGCGGCGGCTTGTGGAAATTACAGGCTCACCGAATGCCACCAGCACCCATTTCATTCAAATAAACCCACGGAAAAGAATGAGGAGCACAAAAGGAAAAAAAGATAGGGAGAGGCGGGAAAAGGGGGGGTGGGGGGGGGGGCGAAATACTCTTTCCATCAGCAGGAGTTCTCATAAATATTGTAATTGTGCAGTTATAGAAAAGGAGCGGTTGTGAGCCACTGGGCTTTGATTGACTTTGAGTGAATGCTGTCTCACCTTTTGAATGAATTCAACATGAACACCGCTGCGACAAAAAGAAGGAGAAAAAAAAGAAAGAAAGAAAGAAAAGAAACAGCCTTTGTGAATGCGACGAGGACGTCATCTGATTCACGCAAGGCTGCAAGAAGAGAACATCGCATCTTCTTGTTCTGACTTTCCTGGAATCCCGCCGCCGTCACTGGCCGATCTCTGCTGACTCGTTACATTTCTGCAGCAGCCTCGACGGCATGAACTTGATTAATTAAAACCCATTAGGAAGTTTTAAGAGCAAAAACGGTGTGCAACCCGCTTCTTGGTAACCCACAATAAAACAAGTGGTAATAACAGAGAGGATAACGGTAATCATCGATCATTCCAGGAGGAGACTCAATAGAATAGAGGGCAAAAGGGACAGTCAGTGCCACTGTACTCACGTATTCATCTATGCACATAAATATATCTAGATTTTAATTGTTGTGCATTTATTAAAGGTGTAAAGGCCCTGGCCAAGGTGCTCGGCCCAGTAGCAGCCAGTGTTAAAACAAATTAAAAGATTCAAAGGATTACTTCAGAGCGTGACCAGACCAACCTTAATATTCGAAATAATTGGATCGCAAAGGGTTCAAGAAAGGGCAGACAAAATAAAAGTGAGGAGCGTGAATTCTCATCATTGTGGTGGGTCGGAGGAGATTTAGCAAACGCCGGCTGCAAATTGCTTCAGAAATTTCTCATGCAAAATTGATTACTTTTATTTCTGACTAACACGGAATTGGATTCCTTATGCTCTTTGATACATTTCCATCCCTATTTAGATCTCTCCATTCTTCAATTATTCTCTGATATCATGAACTGAAATTCCAAAAGATTTCAAGCGAGTAACTTCATCAAACATGAAATGGAGCATTGTTTTTTTTTTTTTTTCAGAAGCGCAACACAAGCAATCGGGTTCGTAGGAATTCGGTCGATTTAGTGGCAAAGTCATTTGAGAAGTCCATAAATATTACATTGATGTGAAAGAAGCGGACCCCCCCCCCCCTGTTCAGTATAGGGAACACGCTTATTAATTTAAACATCCGTGTCAGTGTCTCAGAAGTTTTACGTCGAGGTCATGAACACATTCTTTCGCTTTCACCCTCTGATGCACATCTTTGAACTCGCAAATACTCAGACAAAGACACACGTGGGTACAAACGGTTCCCGTTAAGAGTGGCCCGGGCACTTCAAAAGTTCAAAGGTGCGCGATTCAATAGGACGTAAAAATGAGCTCACGTTGGCCTACCTTGTAATTATTTTAATATTCCTCGCCGTGGGCTTGGAGAAGGCTTCATGTCTGTGCTCAAGCGTCTGCAGCCTGCATGACAAGTAGCGCCTTACGCAACCACCGGCCAGCCACACACCCACACGTGTGTGTGTGTGTGTGTGTGTGTGTGTGTGTGTGCACGTTCCCGCTCCTAGCCGCTTTTTTAGTGCGTGGCCTGGCGCGACATCACTACGCCCCCCCCCCCCCCTCCTCTTTTTAAACACCGCCTCGGGTCCCGCACGGCTTTATGTCCGCCCCCCCCCCCCCCCCTTTAACAGCACCGAGGTGATGAGATGTTCGACTTTCTGAACACGGGCCATCGCAAACACCCATAAACCCCCCCCTGAGAGCCTGTGAAATACGGCCTCCTGGCCTCTCTCCCCCCTCCCCCCTCCCCCAGCCATCAGCCTGCGTGCACATACGCCTCCCCTGCTCGGGTGCATGGGGGATAGCTGCGAACGCTCGCTAATCGCTAACCCCTTGTGAGAGGATCCCAGGCGAAGGAGGCAGGTGGAGGCCCCCCCCCCCCCCCCCAAAAAAAAAAGAGTGAGGGAAAATGGAGGCGTGGACAGTAAAGAGGGACACGATTTGATTGAAAAAAAATAAACTTCTCTGTTCCCTTGGTGATCTGAGAGTTCTTTATTGGCTGCTAACAAACTCCCCTTCGCTATGAGACAGGTGTTGTTCAAATGGCGGGAATCCAATGTTATTCATCTCCAAACCCCCCCCCCCCCCTCCCACCCCAAAACCACGCAGTGCATAATTCTTTTTGTCTCAATACGGCGGTGTGCATATCAGCCGTTACAACGTCCTATCGGGGCGATCGCCCTCGCAGATCTGCAGGCGAAAGCTCCGTTTCCTATTTCGCTTCAACAGTAAATACCGCCCCACCCCCCCCCCCCCCACCCCCCCCCATGGAAATTGGATCGCCGGACAAAGAGTCAGACGCGATGCTGATGCCAGCCTCGGATGAATGTGTTTATGGGGAAAGTGACGGATCAAATGCGATTGCGTTTAGGCGGCCCCTTGGATGTCGGGGTTTGATGAGGTTTCCAACACCGCCGGGTGATTTTTTTCTCTCAGGCGAGCATCAGAAGGCCCTCGGTGCCGAGTCGAGAATTCTCTTGAAGAGTATTTCTTTTCTTTGCCATTTTTTCCTTTTTCACTCGCGGGAAGGTGTACCGACTCTGCCGCCTCTTTAAAAGCATTTTCATTTCATACCGTCTGTTTGCATTTCAGCTTCGACTCCCGCTGGCTGTCTGGGTAAACAAGATGGCGGCCGCCCCCCCCCCCCCCCCTCCTCCGCGTCTTCCTCCGTCTAAAAGCTTTCTGTCAAACGGCTCTCTCTTTGAAAGGAATCGTCTCCAAAAAACAGCAGCGAAATGTTGCAACGATGAAACCAGACGCAGAACAACAGCAAAGGATTTGAGGGACACAAAGTGAAAATAACTTGCCTTTCTCTCCTCCTCCTCTTCTTAAATCTACATTTGAGGACTGAATTGTTACTTTTTACTCATGTAGGTCGACATCCGAGCAAGTCTGAAATACTGTAATCATTGTGTGGCTGTTTTAATGTTTGATACATATATTGCCGACTGTTTGAACTTTGGAAAATGCAGAACAATGTTTCAAATGGTTCCTTTCATTCTTAAAATCAAACTTCATCCAATCGCTGTTTGACTTCACATGCAGGGGCGTATCTGACTGAAATCAAATAATCTTTTAACTCCTAAACATTAGCCATTTGATTCTACGGCGGGGGGGGGGGGGGGGGGGGGGGGCTGAGTAGACCGCTAATGTTCTGGCAATTGAGATCTTAAGTGTCCTTTCACACTCTAATCAAATTGATAAGGTGGTCCTACTGCAAGGGCAATCTCACTGTCCTCTGCAGTGAGAAATCCTTAGCCTTTAGTTTCTCCATCTATCTCTGTCTCTGCAGTTCTCTGTGTGTGTGTGTCTGTGTGTGTGTGTGTGTGTGTGTCTGTACAATTCAATTTCAGTCACATTCAATTCAATTACGTCGCGATAACGGTAATGGCCACTAGCTTTTGATGCTAAAGCAACTGGATGAAAAACTCCTATGATAACATAATATTGGGTACAATAAGTACAACTGCAAAGATTAACTAAATTGGTGAGTTGAAGAACACGATGTAGAAATGAATGAAATGAGGACGTGGAATGCAGTTATACATTTTGTTTATTTCATTCATCGACGTTTTGACCGAGGTTTAAAACAGGAATGAAGAATCTTCATCGTGTCGTAATTGAGGTGCATTGCTGTAGAGACCTTGTTGGTGTTGAGTGTGCCAAAGGGATGGAAGCTCTCACAAAATGTAAATATGATGAATGTATGTCTTTACATGTGAAGTCCACGTCGCCATTGTGACGTCACACACTGTCTTTTGAAGCCCTGAGTTTTGCATTTTAGACATTTTAACCAGACTTCTGCTCATCCTCAAACTCTGTTATAAGTGACTCAGCTTGTCATGAAGTCAAGTCACACTGTAACAGGGTCGTATTTGTTAGACAAAACAAGTAAGAAATAAGCTAATTTCTCACAAACTATGCAATAAGACCCCTCTCTCCTCATTATTGACATTTTTTGTTACCCGCCCCCTGCAATCATTAACGCGTTCGCATCATAATGGTCTCTCGGTGGTCCGGCTTTTTGAGGCAGGCGCCTGTTTTCTCTGCCACCTTTGAGATCAAAGAGCGGGTTTGCATAACGGGGGGGGGGACTCGGAGGGAGGGGACCGGGATTCAGTTGAATGATTTACAATGGAAACGCTGACACCTCCCTTGTGAACCCTCGGGACTCTTTTCAGACGCCGCCCCGACTGTGACCAAGTAAATCTTACAGGCAGTTGGGATTTTATACTCATCCATCGGTCCCAGTATTCGCCCTTTGAGGATAAATACTACTGCCTTTCATTGTGAAACACACCGTTTTCAGCATTTTTCGGTGTTTGTGGAGATCAGTTTGCTTTGATCGGGTTTTTTTATTTATTTTTTTTAACTCTTTTTGGTTCTGAGATATGTGACATTTTTCCAATTCCAGTTTCATTTGGATCGATGGCCTCTGCAGCTCTGCATTTTGTTTTCCATCACGATGTCTCGGGCTCTCGCAGCGATGATTCAATTTAGTTCATTTCTTTGGAGAAGACATTGTTTTTCTTACGGAAATGGAAACGGGAGTTCAGTCACGTCAGGGAGTCAAAGAACGAATATGTAGACACACGCAAAGGGGTTAAAAGGTTTCAACATTCACAGCATGCTCATAATATCAGAACTGGTGTGGTTGCATCAGTTCTTTCAAAGGACCTGCGGGCGGAATAATGATTAGGACAAAAACACATTGGCATTGGATAAACAAAATGTCAATGCAGAATTCTGATTCTTAAATTCCTTTATTGGGATTATTTTGGGTTCCCTTTGAAAACCGACCACGGAACCTGTGTAATGCGTGAGAAGATATCAACGAAGATTGTCATTTGTTTAATTTAAGTAATGACTCCCTTACTCATCAGTACATGGCACAATGATGGCTAATTTGATTACAGGAAATGTATTAATGCATTGATTCATTCGCTAGCCCTTCAAACATCTACATATGGACAGCATCGATATGTTTTTGGTGATCCATATATATTACAGCGAATGATGAATTGTAAAAAATGGCGATACGGCTGCAATCATTATTACCTTTGGGTCATTAATGGGCGTAGATAAAATAGATAATGTGAATACCTGAAATGAACGGTTTGCAATATAATGAACCTGTAAAATCTGGTCATATATATATATATATATATATATATATATATATATATATATGTTGAGATATCTGATGAGTGTTTCTACAGTACACGCATACATTGCAATCATTTTTACTCTGCAAGAAAAGCTATTAAAGTAAGTGAGACTTTAATATTTTCTGGCAAGCTTAATCACGACATAATAAATTATAAAGGTGCTTCAGGCGGTCCGGTATTGCCAATAAACATATTGTACCGGAAAGGAAGCGGCTAAGACTGCCACGAGTAATATTTCAAAGTAGATTTCAACCTCAACTAAGCTTTATGGGATTCAGGCTGTTAAAAATGGACTTACGTAACTTCTCCTACCTGCAAATATAATTGTTTATTTTTTTCAGCGGCCTGTTAAGACTATATTGCATCAAGTGCTAACAAACATAAGCCACTGCAAATATTTTATTAATGCATTTATCAGTACACGAATATGAGGATGAACTGAATAAATGAGGACTTATACGTGGGAATGCATGTAAATATGAATAGTTATACAAGTCAATAGTTAAATAGAAAAACAAACACTTTTTTCTATAAAGATACTGGAGATTATTTTCAGGGTTTTTTTCACCGACATAATTATACCGATTTATTCATTTATGTACCTATTTATTCATTTTTTGATGCTTGTTCACCGCCTACAGAATGCTCCAGAATGAAGCTGAACTTTCGGCGCCGTTGGAAGTGCAGCGGAACCATGAATCTTGAGTGTTGGTGTGTTACTGTCAGACACTTTGTGAAGAGGGAAGTCACAAAGTCTCTCAAGGCGGTGGAGCAGCGGAAGGAACGCAAACTTTTAACATCTCATTTTACCAGAGACTTCCATTTAAAACGAGAAACCACCAATGACTCTCACATGCATCCCGACACCCCGTTTAAATTGCGAGCACAGTTTGTGAGCGGAGTATCCTGACACCGGAGCAGCATGTTGACTTTGACCAAATATTTATTCACCTTCTTAATAAAAAAATAAAATAAAAAAGAACTGGCTGTTCCCGCAGGCTGCTGGCAAGTGGCTGACGGCCCTCAGTGCAATTCAGCAGAGCACTTTACTTTCAAGTCGTTGGCACTGAAGCGAGAGTGATGTGCAAAGTAATACCTGTTGTTGGGATGCGCCCGTCCCCCCCCCCGCTCATTCCTCCACTAAAGCTGCTCCACTGCAGAATGTGTCACGGTGGCACCAAGAGAGGAGTGGGGAGAAACACTGTCGTCACGACCACTGAAGCTTGACAGGATGAAAAACGACCAACATCCGGATGTGTCATCCAAATCAGCACCGATGGGTAAAATGCCATATTGTGTACTGTGTGATGTTGCCAGACGTGAAAGGCAGAGGGTTCCAATGGCTGAACTGTAACTCTCGCACTCTCTGTCATTGCAAAGCGTCGTTCGCTGTCACCTCCCCTGCCTTTGCTTGCCGTCTTCTCTCTTTCTTCCCTTTCTCTCTCGTGATCACCCTTTTGCTTATTTATTGACTTAACCACAGGGTCGTTGCCTCCACCTTCCCGACACCATCTCTCCGCCCCGTCACTGCAGGCTTTTTATTTAAAGGCCTAATAGCTATGTCTGCTACTAACGCGACTAACGCTCCAACGCGACTCCAACTCGTGGTGATGATTAGTACATACAGTATATTTAGACCTTCCTGCCACGCTCTGAAATTGGAACTTGAACTTTGGGGTTTCCTATAATTTGATAATGCTTACTGCAGAGTGGCAGTGGGAGGCGGCACACAGGCATCTTGAGCCCTTGTGTTTTCAAATAATTAAGGATTTGGTAAATTGCTAAATAATTAGCAAAACTGCAGTATGAGCCCATTTTCAGACTGTTCTGCTTTCAAAACTTGTAAAAGTGAAAACGTTTTTTTAGCCTTCAAATAAAGCTACATTTAAAACTTGCAGCCGATATCAGGGTCCATCTTATTTTTATTCTTCTACTTTGAATACTGTTCACACATTAAATGCCGATATCAGGGCACAGATTCACCTCTTATTTGAATGGCTAATTGCTCTGGTGTCATTGGTGATTGGCGATACACATATAAACCGCTCACATCCGTTGCACCAAAGCGGCTTAGTCAGTTTCAAAGAACGACGCGTGGTGGAATCAGCTCCAGATCTGAATACGGCACCTTTGAGCTGCTCACCTTTTGACACCGATAAGCTCGCTTTTGTGCTTATCCGGTGCCCACGCCTACAAGATAAAAAGATCTACTATTTACTCCACAGCAGTTTTAACGAGGGAGCCCCCCCCCGGGTTGGGTTTAAGTGGCCTCCTACAAGGAGGGGGGGGGGGGGGGGGGATCGGATTGGGGCGGGGAGGAGCGCCATCGATAGTGATCGCAGCTCTTCAGCCACTTCCTGTGGCTTGAAAAGGAACTGGGAGATTCCACGAAGGTGGTTTAATGGCCTGAGGGGGGGGGGGGGGGGGTTTCAGCCTCTCCTGCAACCCTGCGGTTAAATCTCTCTCTCCCTCTCTCTCTCACTCTCACGTCATTCTCCGCCTCAATAACTCGTCCCTCAGTTAAAGGTTGAGCCGATGGCGTTGCGGTCCACGCAGCGGAGCGAGCCAAAGGCCCGGGCCGGGGGGGGTGGGGCAGACGCAAGCTTTGCAGAAACGTCTGACAGGCAAATAGGACGAGGAGAGAGTTTGCTTGCTGGGTGTCAGAACCCGGTTCGGGTTAAAGCATGAGTGAGCGCCGTGTGTGTGGCAGCGTGTGTGATGTTGCCTGTATTGCCGCCTGAGTGTGATTTCTTTTTGTGTTTTTTTTTGACAGTAAGGATTCACAAGTTGATGGACGCGAGAAGGAGAGAATGAGAACAAGAACAGGGGAGGCGAGGCATGAGGAAAACAGGAGCGTATCTGCCTTTTCTCTCTCAGGTTGGCCCCGTGTCTTCTTTTGATTTCATCTACATCTTCTCTGTTTCTTTCAATCCGGGGGTCGCCGGGCTGATGTCCTTCAACCCAGAAGGTCGGCCAGGTTCGCTCTCACGGAGGAAATGGAGTTAGTTTACCTTTAACCCG